>NC_138376.1:57649699-57672683 GCF_054177405.1 Leptonychotes weddellii
GCAATGTCCACAATAGCCAAACTGTGGAAAGAGCCGAGATGCCCTTCAACAGATGAATGGATAAGGAAGATGTGGTCCATATATACAATGGAATATTACTCAGCCATCAGAAAGGATGAATACCCAACTTTTACATCAACATGGATGGGACTGGAGGAGATTATGCTAAGTGAAATAAGTCAAGCAGAGAGAGTCAATTATCATATGGTTTCACTTATTTGTGGAACATAAGGAATAGCATGGAGGACATTAGGAGAAGGAAGAGAAAAATGAAGGGGGGAAAATCAGGGAGAGATGAACCATGAGAGACTATGGACTCTGAGAAACAAACTGAGGGTTTTAGAGGGGAGGGGGCTGAGGGGATGGGTTATACCGGTGATGGATATTAAGGAGGGCACATACTGCATGGAGCACTGGGTGTTATATGAAAACAATGAACTATGGATCACTACATCAAAAACTCAAAAACTAATGATGTAATGTGTGGTGATTAATATAATAAAAAAATGTTAAAAAAACCTAATGATGTATTGTATGGTGACTAACATAATAAAACTAAAAGAAATAAAAAATAAAAAAATAAAAAAACACAAGCAACTCCTGACATCTGAGAACTTTTCTGATATTCACAACTCGTCCATATGGTTCTCATATTGGGTATAAACAATTGAACAGAACACCAACCTCAGACAAAGTTACTCTGAGATCGTCACCAAGTGAGACAAAAACAGTATCTGTCTTGGTCTCTGCTACCAGCAAAATATAACATCTCCCCCTTTTCTAGCTATTGTGAGTGACTGGTGCTTCTCCATCAGTACAGCATTATCACTTACTAGGCATAAGATTTATTGAGATCCCCAATCGTAGAATCACCCCAGCTTCCTGACAGCATCCAATCCAGAATGAAGTTCTGCTTTCTTAGACTATCCCCGCAATTACTTCACCTTCCAGTCCCAAATCCTATAATGGCTCCGTTCTACCCTTTCACTGAAGCACTCCACAAGAGGCCCTGTGGGTGCGAGTAAGGGCGGTCACATAATTGTGTGGGACCAAGTCGCCAAGTGGGGTGATTAGCACTTCCCAGTCTTCTCTGCATATAGCTTTTACTCAAAGTTGTCATCAATTAGCAAGGCAGCAGCACTGTTCTGCTATTTTTTATTAATTATATTTCTTAACTGTTCTGAGAACATAACAGAAAACTCAACTGAGAGATTTGGACAAATCTTGACATTGATTATAAGTTGTGTGCCTGAGATTTCTCTTGAACACGTCTCTCGAAGAGTTGAATGCTAATCTTTTCAGCTAACTTGCTTTATGTTACATTGTTATCAATCAATCACACTTGTAACTGACTTTTGCTTTTATAACAATTCTAATACTTATATGACTTTAAGGATGATTGCATCCACTTTTGTTCTAGCTTCTTCACTGAATACCAGATAACCCAGAAAGACTGTAAGTCATAATTTTAAGAAACTTAAAGTAAAAATTTCTCTAAACTAAAACATTAAATTTGACAAAATTTTAAATCATAAGCACTTAAATTGTCTTAAATATACCATATTAATAAATCAAAATTTTTAAAACTTCTATGAGTACATACATATACAAATAAATATAATTTCTCAAATATATCAGCAACTACCTCTGATAGATATTATCCTCAAAAGCTAATATTAATTAACAAATGCTCTGAAGCCATCTGAAGATCGAACAATTCTGTGTCCTTGTTAAAATCAAAAACTCATTTCTTAGAAACTGCTACTTCTTTTTTCATTTGCAGATAATTTTTCCAAGGGCCTTTTATAAGCAAGGAGAAACAAATCATTGTTTTATTTCAGACAAAACAAATATCTAATTAGAAAATAGGACACATATAATTAGATAACTAAAAAATATGATAGTTTGGGTAGAATTGATGTTTAATAAAAACCTTTAAGACCTATTGTTTTATACCATAACTATGAGTAAGTAGTAAATTTGTACAGATGCTGAGTCCAGATAAATTAGGGGGAGAAAAATCTAATCATCTAAATTTTAATTTCTCAAGGAAATGAATAACAAAATAAATATTTATCTTTGGAAAAATGTTATAGCAGCTCAGAAAACTGCTTTATTCACACTTTATTCCATTTATTCCCTAAATCAATGCAGTAAAAATGTATGTAAGTGCTGTTAATTTGGAAAATTCTTGACTCATCCTAATATTTTATAGTCAAAATTCAATGTATATATTCCTTTAAACAGACTTATTTATATCATTATAAACTCCTTGTACCTGAACAACAGGAAATCCAGTCTTCATAAACCAAGCAAATGAAGCAAAAATAGAGATCTATCTCAAACGTTGTCCTTGGGTATAGATGCAAGTTAGCATGGCAATTATATGGCAAGCTCAAGGTTTGGGGGCATAGAGAGTTATTTCCTCTGCTCTTTGCCAAGATGTACTTGCAGAAAATGTGGGTGAGGAGTTTGAGGACAACATATACAATGAACAATAGAATTGCTAAACGGAAATATTTATATCACTCTCTAGGGAAACAAATGATCTTGGTAGTCGATATAAGTTGTTACCTGCCAACCCATGGACCCCAGACATTTAAGATTTCCTCTTATCTCGACTGCCTGATGTAGACTAGATAAGAGGCTATGCTTCTGGATGCCTTCAGCAGAATCACAGGGCTGGAAGAGATTTCCTAACTTCTTGAAATACTCCAAAGCCAAAAAGCCTACTTCAAAATGATTGATTTATATTATTCTCTTCAAGATTTTTAGGAATTATCATTTTTTGCCTTCCACTGAATTTAAATTCCAGTGTTTATCCAAAATACACGTCAGAAACTTATACTTCCCCTGCTTTTGTTGAATTCTCTCACATTTTGAGTCAAGTTTCGAATGGAGATGATTATCTCCAATATTTGTTAGTGGTTTATTTCTGTCACATTGCCTTACTTGATTCTTCCTGATTTGATAAAAACTGATAAAGATTTTTGAAATAAAAACTTATCTTCTTTCAAATGCTATCAAAGCTATTTAGTTGTTAATAGACATGTAGTATAAATCATTAATTAATAAATACATATTTTTGAGTTCCTACCTTCCAAGCACTGTGTTAAACACATACTTTTTGGATACGTAATTTAGAATCTGGAAAGAAAGACATAAGATTCACCAACCATCACCAAACATAATTAAATCAACAAATGTGCTGTGTTAATAAAAGTAGTAAAATCCAAAAAATATGTATTAAACAATAATAATTTTCACCCTCACTGTTATAGCTGCGCTTGTTGGAGATGGAACTCTTCGTTAATGAATTATGAGAACTAATCTCAGGATGAAGGACTCTAGTGACGTCAAAATCTTTCAGGCAACAATCAAACCAGACATTATGCTGTATGCCCTAAAGTCAGAGAGTGCTCCAGAGCCTTCCCCACCACAATGACAGGGCAGTATTATTTGCAGGCATGCTGTTTGCTGAGGGCATCATGGTGCCACACTTCCAAAGTTTCAATACTTTAATGAAGTGAAACAGAACAGTAGGAAGCAGTTGGGTTATTTAAAGAGCAAACCTAGCACAGCTGCAAACATAGACACTAAGTTTCTTACAACCAGTATATTAATCAGTGCTGAATAAAGAAACTGGCTTATCTAGAATAAACTGGTATGGACATGCTGTCAGATAAATGCACACAGTGGAGTGAGCATGATCAAGATGGGATAGAAAATATGTGGGTCTAAGATAGTCCAGATATTCCAGATATTCTTGGCAGAAGTTTTTTTTACAAGTATCCCAGAGGAAAAAAAATTATGGACACAAATTATTTTGTGGTATAATGTATTATATTATCAATAATCTATATAAGTAAAATAAGTGTAGCAAAAGTGACTTAATTATCCTTCAGTAGTTGTTTTCCTTCCTTCTATGCTAGGACACATTCTAGCTGCCCAGAAGAAAGCTCTGCAGTTAGGTGTGGCCATGTGACTAATTCTGTCCAGTGGGATTTAAACAGAAGTGTCATGTGGCAGCTATTGGTAAACTTCCTTAAGATTCAGTTGGTGCCCCTATCTCCTTTTTAGAGTTTCCATTACTCTGCTCCCTGGAGTGCAGATACCGCCATCTTGGACCATGGTGTCAAGAGCCACACTTTACAGATGGCAAGGTGGGCGAGCTGGGAAGATCTTGAGTTTTCAGAGACTTCATGAGCATAGCTGCCAAATCAGCCCTGGATCACTGGTTACCTCTGATTTTGTTTGTGTGAGAGATAAATTAATTTCATCTTATTTAAACCACTATTATTTTGGCTTTTCTCTCACTTATAGCCAAACCTAATCCTATTTTTTTTTAAGATTTTATTTATTTATTTGTTAGAGAGAGGGGGAGAGAGAGAGGCAGGCAGAGGGAGAAGCAGGCTCCCCTCTGAGCAAAAAGCCTGATGTGGAAGTCGATCCCAGGACCCTGGGATCATGACCTGAGCTGAAGGCAGATGCTTAACCGACTGAGCCAGCCAGGTGTCCCAAAACCTAATCCTAATTAATAAAATTTGTTCATGCTTATATACACAGATATATGTTTGTTCATATCTGTAGATCTTTCTATAGTGAATTATTTTTCAATATATGTATCTTTTGTTGACATCTTTAAATGTTAAAAGAATGCTGTGAACACTGATAAGCTTATTTCCACTAAGCAAATCCAAACAACATTTGTGGTCAATATTCATTTTGAGAAAATGGACTAACTAACCAGTAGTACCCTATGACTAAGGCAGAATAATCCCTTGCTCTGAATCCTGTGCTTTAGGAGACCCCACAGATCATGCAGATAGACACACATACTATTAAAGAACATACATACACTTTTGCGAGACACACATACTATTAAAGAACATACATACACTTTTGCGAGACACACATACTATTAAAGAACATACATACACTTCTATACTTAATGTGGCAGACTGTCCCTGAGAATCCTAAACGTTTGCTCTTCTGATTAACAGTATTCAAACACTAAGAAAACATTTCTCCATATCTCTTGTTCTGTGTCCTCAAAATAAAAGGCAGCTACTCTCAAATGTCACAAATGTCTGTGAATAGTGCTGAGATTCGGAGTGGTAGGGAGGATCTAAGTAGCAGAGTGTTTAGGTAAGAAGAAAAAAATACTTAGCATGAATTCAGCAGTTTCTGACATAACAATATTTCATTTCCCAGTTGTGCTGAGAGTCATTTTCTTCTTTCTCTTTTGGTTCCAAAGTATAGTTCTGGAGGTACTCACAAATTAGCATGGTATTTACAACACTGCATATGGCATCTGGGGAGTATTCTGCTCTCTTAAAGAATTAAAAGTCTCTTAGATTTGTAGAAGTATAGGTGTATATATAAAATATGTCTTAACACCATTCTTTTTATTGCAACTAGATGGATATTGAGCACTAGAATTGGAAAATTATTTTATTAAAATATTTAACCAAACATAAAATTTTAAATTAAATTTTAATACTTACTTAAATAATTTTTAGTGTTCAGTGTTTATTAAAATTGAAGTTTTTTCCATTTAATTTTTAATACTATAAGAAAATAACTTTTTTGAAAGTATATATAAAATAGCTTTAATTTCTAGATTGAAGCATGTACTTTATGTTATTAATAATATATTTAAATTTCTACTTTACAATTTTACTTCTTTTTTTAAATAATTTTTATTTTTATTTATTTATTTATTTTTAAAGATTTTATTTATTTATTTAACAGAGAGAGACACAGCGAGAGAGGGAACACAAGCAGGGGGAGTGGGAGAGGGAGAAGCAGGCTTCCTGCAGAGCAGGGAGAACGATGTGGGGCTCGATCCCAGGATGCTGGGATCATGACCTGAGCCGAAGGCAGACGCCTAACGACTGAGCTACCCAGGCGCCCCTTATTTTTTTTTTAAATGTTAGCAATTCAGCACAAACTATTAAGGTGGTATAATGTCATAGGACAAGCTCATTTTCTCAGCAGTAGATTGTAATTTCTGTATCTTGAAGAGCTACTTGGGGAGGATGGTGAAGCTTTGAAAGGATGTGTGTGAGGAATAGCAGGGGGTCAGGGGCTAATGTGTGGCTGCCACTGTTGTTCTCAAAGTTGAGGGAGAGAGAACAAGAAAAGAGCTTTGAAAACCTTTGGTTGGGGGAGAGAGAGAGAGAAGAAATGAGGTGACTGTCCAGGGAGAGCTGCTTTTTGGGGAAACGAGACATTTCAAAGGAGGTTTTATTAAGTTCTTTTCCTCACATCCTTACAGAATCTCTAGGGGAAAAAAAAACCAAAAACCTGCCTCTCTTTAATGTATCTCAAACTGAATCTGGTTCTAGAACTGTTCTGAAGTGCAAAGCCATCTTTAAGATGCAAGCAGAGAAAGAAGAGAACCTGTCGACCAGGGCCTATCATATCTGGGTTATATAGTCTCATGGAGTTTAGTTTATCTCCTTATTACTGAAGACCGGGTTTTCCACCTTAGCCATAGGACAAACTTTAAATATCATGACCGCACAGGCTTTTCAAGGCCCAGGATTTCTATAATATATTCTTTCGGTAAACCCATATTAATTTCATGTGTTCTGGCCCTAATGTTTAGAATGTCAAACTATTTCCCTTTCATGAAAAAAAGTCTAATATATCTTAAGTTGAATTATGGAAGATTCATTCCATATTTTGTTCTACTTGAGACATACTTAAATTTTTATTTTTATCAGTCTAGACAGTCAGACATTTCATGACTCTCCAAACACAAAAGTAAACCATTTTCTAGTTGTTTTACACACCCTCAGTCCCACAGTCATCTTTTTGGATGCATTTACTTGTTTCAATGATGAAAAGCAAATGGTTGTGCCTTAACCAACATAATTTCATTAAGAAGCATTATTCCATGGTTTGACATTTTTGCAGGGGTCCTCAAATAGTTTCTTTTAAGCGTGAGTCACATTAATCGTGACCGCAAAACAATGAGTATGATGTATCAACTGACATTTTGCATAAGTGTAAAAATATCAATTCCATCGTAATTTCATTATGCAAGTTTTCCAAGGAACAGAGAGTGATTGCTGATGCTGCTGAGGTAGCAAGTCAGGTGGAGCCTGGCACTTGGCAGTGTGGAGAATACTGGTATCCTAAATGAAAGAGGTTTTCCTGGGGTGGCGAGGTGATGGCCTAAGAAGGGAAAGTGCAGAAGTGAATGGGATGAGAAGACAGTAAGTAGAGACAACAATGTGAGGAGTTTTGCAATAAAGAGAGCAGAGGAGGATGGTAATTGGAGTGTCTGTGCCATCAAGGGGAAGTGTTTATTAAGGTGACACTGAAACATGCCAACTCTTTGATAGGCAGACATGATATTCACTAGGAGCTCTGGTGGTTCAGGTTCCATAAGGATTCATCGGTGCTCATGCCTTACATTACTATTAATGGAATATCACCTGTGCTGATGTGAAGACTCCAACAGACTGGGAAAGTATAGCGACAGAGGAAAGAGGAGCTAACTGCAGCACAAAAGTCCCTGGGTAGGTGAGAAGCTGGTACAGCCACGGCCAGGTTAATCATTTCACCAGCAGCGAACAGTGACAGGTCCAGATCCAAGGAGATGGGAAGATGAGAGATCTCCCTCTGGTTGCTCTTGTTCTCTCAGCTGAGAAATAATCTAGTCAAGGTCATCAGCTGAGTGTAAGAGGAAGAGATGCTGGAGGTTTAAGGAGGGAGTAGAAGCCTGCAGAGGAAGCAGTCTCGTCAGGAAGCAGCCTGGTGACTGTCAGAGCAAGAACAAAGAAACTTTCAAAGAGGTAGGGGAAGCACACAAGGGATTCGATGATAACAGACTGAGTTCCAAAGGAGCAGTGAAAGCAAAGTTTAGGACAGTGATTTTCAACACTGACTGCATTTTGGAATCAACTGGAGATCAAAAATACACCAGTGCCTGGGCCACACACACACAAGATAAATCAAATTTAAAACTTTGGGGGTGGAACCCAGGTATTAGATTTTTCTAAAAGCTCCCCACAGGATTCTAAGGTGCAGTCAGGGCTGAAACCTGGCCGGGGGAGCTAGCGGTGGTGGGGGAACATGGGCGTGAATGAGCAGGAGAAGGCAGAGGAAGGGGGGACAACCTAGACCTCTTGGCATGAGAGAAGCTGACCATCACGGTGATGTAATAGGATGGTGAGATGTTCTTAATGGTTTCTTCATCCAAGCTCTAGGTATTTATAGGTTGTAAGGCAAAATCATCATAGATATTCATGGCCCTTTCCTTTCAGAATTTCCATTTTAAATAAAGGAAAATACACAGGAAACCCAACAATTATGTAATCTCTGATAAATATTTTTCTCCCAAAATTGGTTGTCTTATTGGTAGGCACTTCACAAGGTAATCTGTTTTATTCTATTCATTTTCAATACTTCTAAAAAACCAAGAATAACATTTATCCTAGTAAGTTAAAAAAAATATGTATGATTGGGGTGCCTGGGTGGCTCGGTCAGTTAAGCGTCCAACTCTCAATTTCGGCTCAGGTCATGATCTCGGGGTCATGAGATTGAGCCCTAAGTCTGGCTTGTGCTGGGCGTGGAGCCTGCTTAAGATTCTGTCTTTCCTTCTCCCTCTGCTCCTCCCGGTACTCGTGTGCATGTGTGCGCACTCTCTCAGAAAAAAAAAAAGAGAAAATATATATGATTTATTTAAATGAGTTCTCGTTTCCTCCATGTAAATGAAATGTTTATATAAAAAAAGTATCTTCATTTGCAAATAAAATGTCCTATAATAATATGTGTTTTAAAATTAGATCTGTCTGAAAGTTTCTCCTAGAATTGGCTCCTCACCAAATTCAGTTGACTCATCATAGGTGTGAATAAGGACAGAGCAGCAGTTCAGGAGTCTCCAAAACAGACAGCCAATGGGGGAGAAGAGTCAGAAGGCTGTAGATGTGGACACTTGGGACTCTCCAGCATCTGTCCTGAATTTCTAGCAGTAAAATTATCTTTTATTGTTGTTATTGAGATTTTGCTTTTTTTTTTTCCTACCTTTCCCTCCCCCCTCTTCCCTCCCTTCCTTTCTTCTTTCTTACCTCCTTTTCTCCACCTGTTCCCAGATAATCCATTCTAGTCAAGACATAGGATAACCTGCACTGCAGATAGGCACAAACTTTCTTTACCCCCTCAGCCGTTTGGTTCCTTCTACTAGACAATACTTGGAAAGGCAGGGATTTCATTTTATTTTTCTTTGTATCCTTCATGGATCACAGTCCTGACACACAGGACCTACTCAATATGAAAATTAGTTGAATGGATAAGGGAATGAATACCCACCTCTGATCTTCCTTTAAAAAAGCAACCTTCAAAGTAAATAGTTATACTCTCCACTGGCCAAACCAATGTTTTATCTAAAAAAAAAGCCTTTAAATTTTATGTTATTATCATTTGAACTTCTTTAAAGTACTTTATAATATAGACTCAGTGTTTCCAGTAAGCATGGAGTTAATTCCATCCTTTCTAGACAGGATTGGCTTTCACGACAATGAAACCCTATTGCAGTAAATGGTTTTGTTTATTGTGCTAGCTAGAAGTCCTCACATTTAAAACAAATTAATGCTATTCTTAAGAGGGAGAACAATACCTTTCACTGTTAGGTATATGCAACACTGATCTGAATGTCCTCCTGACCAAAGATACCTGATGACAATTCCTTAAGAGTGAAATGAAGCAAGAGGAGGTCTGGGTGCTGATTTTGCAGGAGTCTTCAGTGGGACATTTCTTCACTAGGTCTAGAAGAGACCACCCCACGTCCCCAGATACTTGCATTTAAAACAGCTAAAAATGAAAGTTTAAAAAAGACAAATCTTTCTTCTCGTGAGCCTCTGTAACTCTCTTTGGGCAGGTGAGGCTCCAGGACAGAGATGGTGGAATGAGCGGCAAGGTGTCTGCCACGGACATTCATGCTGGGCTCATTCTTTGGCTTTTGAGCCCAGGTCCCTCTGGATTTGTGGACACAGCCAAGGAGAAATAGACAATAATCCAGGCAGATAGCTGTCTGGCATAAATTGTCACATGCTACAAGTTAAGCAAAAATGCATCTCTCATCTGTCCTTGAAATACATTACTGTAGCTGAAAAGTCAGGAAATGTACAAAAGTCACTTTGATGATGAACCCAAGAGAATTTCAACAAGGCCTTCACCATAGTAATAGGATTTATTTTTCCTGAGGCAGAAGTAGTATATTGAACAAAATTGTACCTTTCTTGGCAATGAGGAAGGCATTTAAGGATCAAGAATATTCAACCATATGCCTTTTTGCCAAAATTTTATTGTTGATGAGTTGGAGTGATATCCTAATGCTGTACCAATCAATTCCCAAAGTCACAAAATAAATGAAAAGAGACACTCTTTTATTAAACTTTTATAATTGAGAATTTTACTGGGAATGGACAAAACTTTGAAAGCTGATCATCACATTGTTTTTAAAAGTTAATCTATGCCTATTTAGCTCTTCATCTAATTGTAAGATATAACCAATCTACGTACAAGGAAAATCTGAACAAAATCAGTACCATCTGTGTTTAGCGTTTAAAAGGTTGACTGTTTCCTTTCTATTTAATTCAGGTGTTACAACCTCAAAGATTATTCATGATGAATTTTAGCTTTAATGCATTCTTTGGAATTATGCACCTGTGATACTTCATAAATTTATGCAAATAACACTTTGCATTTTTATGAAGCTTTTCATCTTCAAAGTATATTATGCACATTAGGAAATATGAGGAAGGTAAATATTGTTCTCTTCATTTTACAGATAGGGAAACTGAAAGAGACAAGTCATCTGTAGACATAATTAGAAGGAGACTTTAACTCTGTGTGTGTGGTAGGATTGAGATATTTATATTCTATTTTAAAATTTACAAAACTATGAGAGCTCACAACTATTATCTTAAGTTTTCTATACCTGAATCCCTACACTTGCCCCAAAAGCACATACTTATTCTCCAAAGATGGTGTGAAGTTTAAAAATACGTAAGAGAGAATTTATCTATATACCAACTCAAGTTTCCTCATCGTTTCTAACTAGGTTCTAAACTTTAAAAAGGAAAAGTTTACTTATTATATTTAGTGGTAAGAGGCCTGACTTGTGTCTTGCTTCTTGCACTTAACCTATCAAACTGGTAAACATTTTCTTTTTGACATGTGTTTATGGAAAACTGAGGATTCTTTTATGTTTTAAGAGGTTGCCTATTGAGACCCATTCAAAATGCAATCATTTATATTAGTAACTTCAATATTTAAGGTGCTAGGCAGCTGATTATATATTCTGTTGTTGTCTTAATGTTATAGAAAGCATGTAAATACAGCTCTTCTCCAGTCATGTTTGCTTATAAACATGCATTGCTCATATATGTGATACTCATCCCATTGTTATGACACTAATGTATGAATTTACATAAGATGCCATATTGCCGGGAATGGCCAGCAATCCCTGCACCGATGATGAAAGATGACTCCAAACATTGCCGTGAAAGAGAGGAGAAGGCAAGGGGGTCAACGTTCAGAGACAAAGACCCTTTCTTTGCTCTTCTTTGCTCCCGCTTTTATTGGTCCTTCAGCATAATCACAAATCCTTACCACTGTTTCTCAAGCATGTGATGTGTGAAACTGAGAGGATTTACGGGAAAGATAAGATACGCTAATCTGTGTGCTCTACTAAACATAGCCTAAGGGACAATACACACATCTCTTAGATCCCAGGGTGGCTGTTTGGGCTAAGAGAGCTTCTGGGGAAGGTGAACTCCCTGCTGCATTCCAACGGCAGAGTGGTCCTGCGGGCCTCGGCATTCCAAAGGCCCACACCCTTCTCTGAAACCCTCCCTTGCCATCAGAGGCCTCCATGTTTCATTTTAGCAAGCCAGGTATTATGGCTGGTTTCATGCTCTACATTAACCCCAACACCATATCCTGTTGAAATGGTCGTTTTCAGAAACAGCCCAAACTAACATTATATTGCAAGAAAAGATCACCACTGTCTTAGGAATATACTCCAATAAAGAGCTCTGTGTCCAGGTCTTATCAGAGTGTTCATCCGAGGGAACAACACCTACCAGGGAGCAAAGGAAACAGGATAGGGCAGAGGGAGAAGCTGCAATGTAATGTAGCAACAATGGACACTAAGGGGTGGTTTGAAGCTGGGATAGCCCTGAAGAGTCGTTCCAATTTGAGGCAAAGGGGCTGGGTCTTGTATCCCCAAATCAACCAGGTATAGGATTCTGGATGCCCCTGTAGCAGAAGCATAATCTGGATAAGGCAGCTTCCTTTAGCCAGAGGGAAATTCCCAGAGGAAATCAGTGCTGAGCTATCAGCAGCCAACAGTATCCACTATAATAATGCACTAGGTACCACAGTAAGAAGCAATCTTTGTTCTGATTCTCCCAGCCCAGAGATAAAGCCTGGGCTCTTAAAAACTGTCATCATGCTGTGCATCAATGCAGCTTTTAAATTTGGCTGACAGAAGTGAAGATGAGGTGTAAAAGACTGCAAGCGTGAGCACACTGAAGGAATGTTCTTCTGTGCAAAATTGTTGCTAAATCCCTCTCCTCAATACACTAGGAATATATAGTTTGCTGGCCAAAGGAACCATGACCAAGACTTTGAACTCAGAGGACTGAAGCTGGAATAAATTGTTCTACAAAATGTTGCCTCAAGAAAAAAATTCCCAGAAATATAAAGCTGAACCCAACTGAGAACCATGTAGTGTCAAACACAGGGAAAGCAAGCTCAGAAATGAAGTCCTGGGGACGGGAACTCGCAGGAATCAATTCAGGAGCTGAATGCAATTAAAAATGAATGAGCACAAAGTGGACAGAAAATAGTGTAAGGCTGGCAAACAGTTGTGAACTGTGTTGGAGTATCTTTAGCCTGACCTCAGTGAACACTGAGCATAGGTTGTGGTTTAGGGTTAGTGCAGAAAAGCGATGGGATAGACTTTTACAGAAAAGGACTTCTATGTATAAAAGAAGGCCCTTACTTGCTGAGCTCTCAGCAGTCTTTAAGCTTCACCCAGAAAACCCATAATGCCAATGAGATGAAGAAGGGAAGTTCACACATGTTCATTAGAGAGCTATAGGGGAGGAGAAGTGAAACTGGGATCATGAATCGTATTGCTGTTTTTATGGAACCTTTCTCCTTCTGTCATGTGGAAATCCACAGACAGGATCTAGGTGCTTGGGTAAAATAAGGATAAACAGCTCTGTTCCTTAATCTCCTAAAGGAAGCAGAACATTCACATCTCATTGATAAGCTTTCTGCCATTTTGAAGCAGAATATTGACCCTGAGGTCAGCAGAGAGATTTCTTCAAAAATGTCAGACCTTTTAAATTGCTTTGATAGAATGGATGCTCTGAAGCTTAGTACAAAGAAAGCAATTGCTCAAAGAAGTCTTGAACTAAAGGATCAGTTACAAGGAGTGTGTAAATGAGCTTTTGGTGGTTTAAAGAGGTCATTCCATTGGACCTGTTATAGGCTCTTACAGGGCTCAGAGAATTTACCAAAGTAAGAAGGTATTTCAAACACTAGTTTCCATTAAATTGATACCTGTTTTATTCAGTGCATCTGACCTCTGAGCTTGACAATGACTCTTTGCAAGTGGAAGCTTAAAATGCCATCTGTAGCATAAAATATCAGGTATGTGGGTGTTATAAAAGCATTCGGTTTCTGTGATGGGATGGCTCTGGGGACAGTTCACTACCCACAGGATCTTTTATCTGTGAGTCACAGTTCCTGGCAAGGGCAGCTTCAGAGACATCTTCATTACACATGAGCCGCAAAGTCAATGTGTGCTCTTTGTTGGGAGTTCAGCGGACAAGTAGCATCTGGTCGAAGTTCCTGGCACAGTTTGCCCCAATTAGTCCTGTTTTCCAGCCTCAGCAAGGAGGCCTGGAACTAAAATAGATGGAGGACATTCTTGTTTGCAGGAACAGTAGAACAGATAAAGTAGATTACAAATATTTAACAGGAACTAAGGTAGTAGATAATACAACTCTTCAAAGATGCGGTAATTTGGAGGAATAGTGAATGCAAACTTTTAGAAAAATTCAGTGAAATGCCTTTATGCAAATCCTAATTTTCAGTAATAATAAATCCTTATGATACAGTGAAAAAATTAACTAAGAGTCCTACAATTTCATAGCTGGAAGAGGTCTTCATGATGGCCTTGTTCTCTTTTTTCTAACGAAGAAACTGAAGTAGAAAGTGTTAAGTTAATTTGCCTAAGGTATCTCAACTTGTTAGAGGCTAGTTTGGACCTAGAAGCAGGTTTTCTAAACCCTTCCAGTCAGGGTTCGATGTTACCCGGCCCCCAAACTTGGACCCTCACTGGAAAAACTGCCTGGAAGGCTGTGACTAAGGGAATCAAGTCTGCAGATTTGCTTTATCTGAATCCCAGTCATTGCTGAGAAGATGTGCATTTACATGGGTTGAAACATTATAAGCTTAATAAGAAAATACATAGTTTAAAAGTTCTTACCAAAATAAAAACAGATGCTCTTATTGGCATAAGTTCCCTAAAGTCAGAACTCTCATTATATCCTTATCTGTCCTCTCATTGTGGCAGACTGAAAAGAACTGAACATTCTCTGACATTCCTTCCATTGGAAGGTGGGATCTCTTTCTCCTCCCACGAATCTGAGATGTGCTTTGATTGCTTTGGCCATGAAAGTATGGCAAAAGTAACACTAAGCCAGGTCTGGAGCCTACCTCAGATAGCCTTTCCCCCGGACTTTAGAGAGTCCTGATCCACTTTATAAAAAGTATAGCTACCCAGCGATATTAGTTTGCCTGGGCTTCTGTAACAAAGAACCAGAGACTGGGTGGCTTAAACAGATACTCATTATCTCACAGTTCTGGAGGCTAGAGGTCTGAAGTCAAGGTGTTGGCCAGGGTAGTTCCTCCTGAGGGCTGTGAGGTAGAATCTGTTCCAGGCCTCTCTCCTTAGCTTGCAGACAGCTGTCTTCTTCCTGTCTCTTCACATTGTCTTCTCTGTATGCAGGTCTGTCTATTGTCTAAATTTCCCTTTCTTATATGGACACCAATCATATTGGATCAGGACCCATCCTATAACCTCATTTTAACTTAATTACCTCTATAAAGGCCCTGTCTCTGAATAGGGACATTTGAATTTACGGGGACATCAAACCCAGCACACAGAACCCATAAGAGCAGCTAAAGAGAGATGATATGGAGAGAGCCTCCACCTTTTTCCTATCCTCACCAAGGCACCAGGAAGGCATGTGAAGGAGAACGTTTTGGACCCTCCAGACGTGCCAGTAGCCAGTGACTCAGTCAATACCATGTGCAGCAGCAGAAGTGCACCAAATTCCTGATGCATAAAAATCACTAGATATAATAAAATTGTGGTTGCTTTATTTATGGCATTAAGTTTTAGAATAGGTTGTTATATGACATATGTAAATGGCAGACTCCTCTGATTTTCACCATATCATGTAACAGTAGCCTTTCAGGTGTGATTGTATAGAACTCTGGCACTGAGTGAATTTACTTGAATGAAAAGCCATTTAGAGGTGGCACCTGGGTGGCTCAGTCAGTTAAGTGTCTGACTCTTGATTTCCACTCAGGTCATGATCTCAGAGTCATGAGATGGAACCCTGCGTTGGGCTCCGCACTCGTCGGGGAGCCTGCTTGAGATTCTTTCTCTCTCCCTCTGCCCCTCCCCCCACTCACTGGCCTTCACGTGCATTTTCTCTCTCCAATGAATAAATAAATCTTAAAAAAAAAAAAAGCCATTTAGGTCACTTGTGGCCATGCTATGAAAGGTTAATTTCACGGGTAGCTAGCTTTGTCCTAAAAAGACTAGTTTGCTAACACAGAAATGTATAGAAGGCATTAATTTGATTCCAATCAAATTTATTATTTCTGCTCTGATGTGAAACCTTTAAGTGGTAAGTAAATAATGGTCATGCCTGCATCAGGGGCTGAGAAAAGAGATAGATCCTAGAGCAGAAATCCGGAGACCTGCGCTCCACTCTGTCATTAACAACGTGACTGTACACAAATTATTTAGTTCTTTGATTCTTAATTTCCTCAAGTATAAAATGAGAGGATGATATAAGCTTTGATTCTAATATGTTGTGTCACTTATCTGCACTTTAAGAAGCAAAACAACCTGTGGACATACTACATTAAGAGAAAGGGTATTTCCATAGTTCTCAAAACATCCAGAATATTCATAGGACCAACTCTTTTGGAAGCTCTGAGTTGCTCAGAAAATATGAGATTCTAATATGTATTAAGCTTCATATTTAAGGGAAAAAAATCCACATATTTATTAATTTGGCATACTTACACATCATTTCTTAAACTATACATTTTGACATTGTCTGCTATATTACTTATCTGTGTAAGTGACAATGAAAGCTATATTTGTATTTCAGAAAATTACTTAGAACTCTTCAGAGATGGGTTTAAGTTGTTATTATAGAACATAAAACTTGGCAGCTAGCCAAGAGTTAGGTCTCTTGATTCAAAAGGCAGAAAACTCAATTCACAGTGGTTTAACCATAAAGGAACTTTATGGGCTTACCCAACTGAATAGCTCAAGGGGTGGGTTAGCTACAGGCAATGTTGGTTTCAGCAGTCCAGATGAAATGTTATCATGACCCTTTCCTCTAGCCTCTCCAACCTCCATGTGGCCTCATTCTTCAGTTCCTCATAGCAGCAAGATGGCTGCTAAGAACTTCAGGCTTACATCCTTCCAGGTCTAAGACAATAAGAAAGATCCAGTATCTCTCCTCCAATATTTCTAGAAAAAAAAGTCTCACTGCATCTCATTGTCTCATTGTCTTTGATTTCATCACATGCTTATTCTTATTCCAATCATTATAGCTAAAGAATTAGATATGCAGATTGGACAGACTTGTTAGTTAGCCCTATAATTGCCCAAAGCCTTACCTGAAACATAAAGTTGGGGCAAAAACTATGGGCAGAGCAAAATCAGGGTACTGTCAGCAGAAGATGGGAGACTCAGTAAGGAGCTGCCACAACAATATATCTACCAAACTATGGTTTTGACATATTATCAAGTTTTGACTTTTTATAAACTCTTTTATTTCAAACTTAATATGATTTTCTGCACTGCTCTTGCAGGCAAGTAGCAAAAGTTGACTGCTATATAATGTGCACCAAACTGCACTGATATCACAATAGGGTTGTTTACTAATGTCAGTGTGATGGATTAACACAGTGCTTTTAGCACTAGGTAATCTTGTTCAACTAAAAGCTGAGTGAAATGCAAACTGATAAAAACTGAGCTTTTAGGGATAAAGTTGGGGCAGGTGGGGATCCTCTAGATCAGCCTCCTTACCAAACAATCCTGTAGATAACCCTAGAATACTTCAAACAAACCTCTGAGCTCCACACAGCAGCATTACTAGAGGTAAACAGGTGGTCTTATTTGAGTTTCAAGATGCTATTCTTCCTTCTCTTTAAAAACTAACTAACAGACATCACAGGAGAGTTATGTGCTAAATCTGAAGGAAAATACGGGTGACAATAATTTCGCAAGTGCCCTTTATCATGAGATATCTGCTTTGAGATTATGGGGCACTTGCAAAATTAATAATCACAAAGCAGGATGCTGGATAAAAAGTGGATTGGAGAATGTGAGAGACCTGGGGACAAAGCAGGCTCTTTTCTGTTGCACTGAAGAGAAGACAGAAGGGTGTAGAGGCAAGTCTAAACCGATTTCTTCACTTACTCATCATGAAAGACAAGGGGGCCAGTCAAGGTGCATGCAGTGAATAAAGGTGAAGATGGGAAAGTTGGAGAAGAGATGCCTCTACCAGAGGAAAACTTCCTGGCCTCCCTATTGATCCACATCAAGGACAAGAGGAAGCATGAAGTCTGGTTTCTGCCCTTGACACAGTAACTCTAGCCTTCCAAAACCTGGCCAAATGGTTGTCCTGGATTCAGACAAGTCAGATTGGTGAGCTTTGCTTCTGTGAGGAAGAATGAGGAAGAACATATCCCAACGTGGAGGAGAGAGAGGTATCCTGCTCCTACTCCCCCATGTGCGGAAGGATCAAGAGTCCTCTTCTCAGTGGAAAGAGGACAAATATGAAGACAGAGAAAATTTCCCCCAAGGGTTTGGCCCCAAGTGGCCTTAGAAAAAAAACGGGTATGTGTTGGAAAGTAGGGGTGGATTCTGTTCTTTGTTAGGGTTGTAGACAGAATTATGGCCCCAAAAGCTATATATGCCCTACTCCCACAACCTGTGAATATGTTACATGACATGGCAAAAGGGAATCAAGGTTGTAAATGAAATTAAGGTTGCTAATCAGTTTACTTAAGACAGAGAGATTATTTCAGATTATCCAAATGGGCTCAATCTAATTATATGAGCTCTTAAAAGCAGAAGATGGAGGCAGAACAGGGAGATGGAGACATGCAACATGAGAAGGACTCAACTATGCTAGCTTTGAAAATGGAGGAAGGGGGTGGTTATGGGCTACAGTGTGTCTCCTACAAATTCACATATTGAGGTCCTAACCCCAGTACCTCAGAATGTGTCTGTATTGGAGATAGGGCTTATCAAGAGGTAATTAAGATAAAATTTGGTCATTCAGGTGGGCCCTAATCCATTATGACTGGGGGCCTTATAAAAAGAGCAGATTAGGACACAGACACACACACAGAGGGAAGACACAGAGAGAAGACAGCCATCTGCAAGCCATGGAGCGAGGCCTCAGAAGAAATCAATCCTGCCAATACCTTGTGCTCAGACTTCTAGCCTCCAGAATGGTGAGAAAATAAATTTCTGTTGTTTAGGCCATCCATTCTGTGGTATTTTGTTATGGTAGCCCTAGAAAATGAATACAGAGGCAATTAACTAAAGAATATATGAACTCTAGGAGCTGGGAATAGCCCTTAGTTGACAGACAAAGAAAATGGTAATCTCAATCCCCAAACTGTAAGGAACTGAATTCTGCCAACAACTTATATGACCAGCAAAATATATTCTTTCCTAAAGCCCCCAGAAAGGAATGCCACTTGTGGACTCCTTGGTTTTAAGTTCAGTGAAACCTGTATCAGACTTCCGACCTACAGAACTATAAGATAAATTTGGCTGTTTTAAGCCCCTACATTTGTAGTAATTTGTTATGACAGCATTAGAAAGGACAGTGTATTCATTCACACAAAAGGCTTTTTTGAAGCATTCAAGGTGTGTCTCACAGATCCCCTCAATCAAACCAAAGAACCCTTAGTTAATTTTAAGGGAATTCTTCCTCAGCCATTTCAGTAAAAGCCAAAATCAGAGATGAGATCGACTAGGAATAATTTGTGGAAAAATCTCCTATCTTATGGCATGAATTCCTGAGATAGACATGGGAAAACAAGGTGTTTAAGAATTTTAAGTCAGCAAAAATACTGCCAGTTTGGACCACCCAGGACAGAGCTAACATTAAGTGAAAGGAGGCTACTGAACTCTCAAAATTCCACAGGCAGGAAATAGGCTGATAAATCAACTCAGCTGCAAACATATGCTATCCTTCATGAAAAAGGATGACCCAAAGGGGTGAAAGCATGAGCCCAGAGGGTAGAGCTGGGAACCAGAGAGGATTACTCCCAGCTCTTGAAACGTAATGAAGTTTGGCTGTATTTAGAAGTTGCTTGGGACTGGTGACTGTTTTTTTCTTCCATTTTCTCCCCTTTCCAGCCATAATGTCTGTAACTGTTACTTTATGCCTATCCCACCATTGTACTTTGGGAGCAGATAACTGGTTTCCTAGTTTCATAGGACTACAGATGGAAAGAAATTGTGTCCCAGGATGGATTACACCCAGAGCCTTACCCATAGCTGATTTAGATAATTTAGGTAGTGAGATCTAGGACTTCAGAGCTGATGAGATTTAGATGATATTCTGGATTCAAAGCCGGTGGTGTAATGGGAAGAGACCTCTTGGGAGCTTGGGATGGGGTGAATGTGTTTTGTATGGAGGACAGATCTAGAGGGTAGACTATGGGCAGAATAATGACCCTCCACAAATGTTTATATCCTAATTTGCTACAGTGGCAATAGAAAACAAATAGTGATCTACTTCTCTGTGAACCAGTGCTAGAATCCTAGGACCTAAGAGCAGGAAGTACCCCAGCATCTAATTCATGTCCATTATTATCCAGATGCTGATCCTGTAGACAAGGGCTGATGTGAGCTTACTCCATGTGACATGGGCTCATTTCTGTCAAAAAAAAAAAAATGAGAATGTTTATTTCCCTACAGAATAATTACTGTCTGATTATCCTCTGTTTTCAGAACCTTCTTTATGAGTGTGGGTCCATTCTCTTTGTCCCAGCTCCTCAGGCACCCTCTACTCCACACTGGCTGCCATCAGTCTAGTGCCTAGTAACACTCAGCACTGCCTCAGTGTCCCATTTCCAACATAAATATCTTTTAGCTGGCTATGCATTTCTTTGGCTTTTGACAAAGTGATCCCTATAAAGTCAGTAATGTGTTACTCCTGAGAATTTTACTTTTTATTTAAAATAAATTTTTTTTTAAGATTTTATTTATTTATTTATTTGAGAGAGAGAAAAAGCACATAAGTAGGTGGAGGGGCAGAGAGAGAAGGAGAAGCAGGCTTCCCACTGAGCAGGGAGCCAGACTCAGGGCTTGACCCCAGGACCCTGGGATCATGACCTGAGCTGAAGGCAGATGCTTAACCGACTGAGCAACCCAGGCACCCCTGAATTTTACTTTTTAATGAACACTTAACAACCCCCTCCAAAATGAGATTATCCTGGGAGAATTTCAAAGACAACAACAATCTTTCATCTCATCCCCCCCCAGAGAAAACTACTGTTAGGTCCTCCTGAAACTTTTTAAACTAATGGATAATATGGTGCCCTTGTTTTTGTGTCCACTGTCATCCCTTGGTTTTCTTAGACTCCTTCTTAAAATAGGGTTTGAGTCTTGCAATTATTTTAGCTACACTCCACTCTCCTACCATGGGAGCCCCATTGAAGTGGTGGTAACATGTGGAAGAAGGGAAAGTATTCAATAACCTTAGGATTAGGTCTGAGTATTTCAGTGAACCTCTGCTCCCCGGCTATCAACTTCAGAAGTGTTCCTCAGCTTTCTTCCCTTCCTTATGTGAGACAAGAAGGCTAGAGATGACTGAAATTGGGCATTTCTCTTCATGTCAAAGGCTAGAGAGGGATGGAGGTGGGTATTTCCCTTCTCCCAGATCAGACAGCTGCTGCTAAAATAGTTTTCCTTGAGTTCAGGCCTAGTCACAGAGAATGTAGCTCTTGGGGCCTATCTCAAAATGGTGGCTTTTCCAGTCCCCCTGTTAGAAGAATAAAGGGAATTTTGTCTGATCTTCATTAGGAGAGCCTGGTAGGGCTCTAGCAGGTAAAATTCACAAAATATGAAGGGGTCCCCGAGGACTGGGCCCCAGGGTTTTTTGACTCTCAAGCTGTCCATACTCAGCCTCTGGCAACTTGTTAATTAGTTTGTGTTCCTACCAGTAGTGGTTCCAAAGACTGGCTTCCTCCTAATAAGTTGTGATTCTTGGTATCTTTTCCTCTCTCCAGTTTTTGGAGGGGCAGTTTCCTCTGTGACCTCAATTCTCTGGCAGATCTAAGAAAAGTTGCCGATTTTCAGTTTGCTCAGCTCTTTTTCTTATTGTGAAGATGGAAGTGATGACTTTTAAGCTCTTTGCATGTCACAGTAGAAACTGGAACACTCTATATTAAAATGGGATCAACTTGAACATACTGTTTTTTGTAAATATTTTAATGTTGCCAAATATATTCACAACCTGTATGTTAATATATGCATAATATCCTCTTCTATAGATACACCCTAATTTGCTAAGTCAACTCTCAATGTTAGACACATGGTTTGTTGCCAATTTTGAACCATTTTATACAATCTGGAAATGGAGCAAGCTTGTGATGCATCTCTGTGCCTATCTATGATGAGTTCCTTAGAATCTTTTCAAATATTTCTATGAAGAAATCAGATTTAGTGTGTAGGAAGATTTAGTGAAAAAACAAGGAGAGGAGATGGATCCCTATATCCATCTTTGGGTACTGCCCACCTCCTCCTAACTTCCCTTTGGTTGGTCCCACGGTCTTTCTCCTCACTTCCCCATGTGCCCACTGCCTTCTGGCTACCTGATACCCTGGGATGGGGCTCAGAGGACTTGTGCGATTTAATGTGCCCTGTGTGGGGATGAGAATTTCTGGGAATACTGTGGAGGATGGTTACTACCTACCCCTTCCTATTCCCCATCTCAACCTCAGTAGCAGAAGAAAGAATGTGTCCAGAAATCACCTGAACACATTCTTTTTAAGGTTTAATTATTTATTTATTTATTATTATTTTTAATTTTATTGTTATGTTAGTCACAATACAATACATCATTAGTTTTTGATGTGGTGATCCACGATCCATTGTTTTCATATAACACCCAGTGCTCCATGCAGTATGTGCCCTCCTTAATACCCATCACCAGGCTAACCAATCCTCCCTCCCCCCTCCCCTCTAAAACCCTCAGTTTGTTTCTTGGAGTCCATAGTCTCTCATGGTTCATCTCTCCCTCCAATTCTCCCCCCCTCATTGTTCCCTTCCTTCTCCTACTGTCTTCCATGCTATTCCTTATGTTCCACAAATAAGTGAAACCATATGATAATTGACTCTCTCTGCTTGACTTATTTCACTTAGCATAATCTCCTCCAGTCCCATCCATGTTGATGTAAAAGTTGGGTATTCATCCTTTCTGATGGCTGAGTAATATTCCATGGTATATATGGACCACATCTTCCTTATCCATTCATCTGTTGAAGGGCATCTCGGCTCTTTCCACAGTTTGGCTATTGTGGACATTGCTGCTAGGAACATTGGGGTGCCTGTGGCCCTTCTTTTCACTACATCTGTGTCTTTGGGGTAAATACACAGGGGTGCAATTGC
>NC_138376.1:57673183-57723116 GCF_054177405.1 Leptonychotes weddellii
TCATATCAGTGAGATCATATGATACATGTCTTTCTCTGATTGACTTATTTTGCTCAGCGTAATACCCTCCAGTTCCATCCACGTCATTGCAAATGGCAAGATTTCATTCCTTTTGATGGCTGCATAATATTCCATTGTATATATACACCACATCTTCTTTATCCACTCATCTGTTGATGGACATCTTGGCTCTTTCCATAGTTTGGCTATTGTGGACATTGCTGCTATAAACATTGGGGTGCACGTACCCCTTCAGATCCCTACATTTGTATCTTTGGGGTAAATACCCAGTAGTGCAATTGCTGGGTCGTAGGTTAGCTCTATTTTCAACTTTTTGAGGAACCTCCATACTGTTTTCCAGAGTGGCTGCACCAGCTTGCATTCCCACCAACAGTGTAGGAGGATTCCCCTTTCTCCGCGTCCCCACCAACATCTGTCGTTTCCTGACTTGTTAATTTAGCCATTCTGACTGGTGTGAGGTGGTACAACTAGTCTTTAAACCAGAGTCATGCAGAATTTTATATGGAGGGTTTTGTAAGGAGAACATTTTCTGATTTAGTAAACAGCATTGTCACAGTTGCACAGTTGCACAGAGTTCAACATGGAGCTTTCTTATAACACTGTCAATAAAATCTGATATTATCACACCTAAACATAATTTAGTAATGGCAATTCTTTTGTATGTGTGTGGGGAGGAGGTATAATTGTAATTCAGTGCTAATTAGATGTCTAGCTTTTGGTTGACCTTGAAGAGGGTTGAATTCCCAGCATCCAACCTATTGCCCTAAATGTAGCACATACCAACAAATCTTTGTTGAAGGTGATAATTATGTTTTAAAGAATACATAGAAACAATTCTGCTTTTACAGTGCTCACACTAGTATCTTGTTATATAGACCACTTCAAATCTGCTGCCTTCCATCCTATACCCATGAGAATGGAATGAAATGATGTTTACTAACCAAGGCACAGTGTGAAAGATTGCTCAATTTTGGCCAGGCTACATTTCATAATCTCAATCCCAAAAGCACAAAGTTGATTTTACAAATATTTGTTTAAAATGTCTATAGATTTATCCTCAAGGCTTAGTTCCATTGCCAATAGATGTAATATTCCAGTAGGGTAGGAACTTACAGATAAAGAAACTGAGATTCATGATGGTTGAGCATATTTTTTTTAAGAGTTTATTTATTTGACAGAGAGAGAGAGCACAAGCAGGGGGGAGCAGCAGGGAGAGGAGAGGGAGAAGCAGGATTCCTGCTGAGCAGGGAGCCCGACCCGGGGCTCAATGCCAGGACCCTGAGATCATGACCTGAGCCGAAGGCAGATGCTTAGCCGGCTGAGCCACCCAGGCGCCCTGATGGCTGAGCATATTGACCCAGTTCATTGAGCTAGCTAGTAGCTGACCTGGGACTTGAACCCAGGTCTGTCTGACTTCACATTTCATGATCTTAATGTGCTCAGCAATGTGCTAAGAGAGATCCTATAGGGATTGAACTATATACTTTTTCTCTCAAAGAAAGAGAAGAAAAGGGCACTGCAGACAGAAGGAGCTTTAACAACTTCACAGTCAATAATTGTGGAAATTCAGATATTTTAAATCTGCTTTGATGCCCCAGGGTCTCAAACCTTATCTCTGCTGTCATGCTTCAAGGACAGCATGTCTGATGTACCTTTTGAATTCCAGGGACACTGACTTTCACAGGAGGACCTACATCCTTTCATTTATTTTGTGTGCTCTCAGGTGGTATTTAAGTTGACGGCCAGGTCCTCAGTCTTCTTCTCAAGGGATTATAGGTGTTGAACTACTTTCATCTTTCTCTGTGTATTTTTTCTTTTAAGTGATAAAGGATCAAGATGGCTCTCCATCCTTCTCTCTCCCCTGTAGTCCCCTGGCATTCTCAGTGAAATGCTAGTTGGAAAATCACATTTCTACAGTGGTGGACAGATAATTGAAATTCAATGCAGCGGGGAGAAAAATCAGTTCTGAAGGCTTATTTCGCTGCAAATTCTTTATTAGGATTTTGGCCCTAGATCTGCACTAGTCAAGATGGGAAGAATTCAAAGGGAGGAACAGGATTCCCTACAATGTTCTGAACTGAAATAATCACATCCTGAATCTATACATCTGAGATGGCCTGCTTACCTTGTACCTTGCACACATTCCTCCGGTTTCCTATTCTTTAGATGGTCTTTTTGATGTCAAGCCCTCCAGCAAAGCATCTTTAGCAAACGCCCTTTGAGGGTTAGACATACAGTGTTTACATTAATTTGAGAGCTTATCAAATTTTTTTTTTTAATTATTCCAAGCAGGCTGACAACCCATTATCCCTGTCATGACTGTTTCTTACACGATTTCCTCAGGCATACATATTTACAGGTCGCATTTGACACTGAAGACAATCCACCCTTTTTTTTTTGTTGTGGGAAATCTGGCTTTAAAAAAATATGTTCTCTCTGACAAGCGTAAGACTGGCATTAGCCAGAAAGAGAAAGTCAAATTTTTTGATTCACTGAATACAGTAGACATACAATGGAGCCCAAACTCACAATGTTATAAGATTTTGAAGAATATGAAAGGCAAAAAGACCCTGTTAATTTTCTTTGTATCTTTTTATGATGGCCCTGGGACAGTAAAAGATTCTTTAAAGGAAAGGGAGTGGGAAAAAGAGGTCTGCAGTATAAATTAATAAATTTGTGAAGCCAATGAGGTATAAGTCAAGTATCGGTTCCTACTTCCCAATTGTTTGGGGTTTTGTTTTGTTTTGTTTTTTGGCTACAATTAAACTTCATAAAGAGAATGATAAATGACAGGTAATAGAAGCAGCTTTCAATAAAAGGAAAAAAAAAACTTGTGTCATCCAGCTCAGAAATAAAGCTAATATGGAATAATAATGCAGTAATAAGTACATGTAAAGCAATCTATAATGGAAAGGATTAATACACGAAAAGGCTGACATTTGTGTTACTTTATAAGCTATATTTGCAAAGTTAGGAGTCAAGAATCTGATGGTGAGATTGCTAAAATTCCGTGAAGTCACTCAGAAGGTGCTGAGGCAACAAGGACATTTTATTTTATTTTTTTTTTAAGATTTTATTTATTTATTTGACAGAGAAAGACACAGCGAGAGAGGGAACACAAACGGGGAGTGGGAGAGGGAGAAGCAGACTCCCTGCCGAACAGGGAGCCCGATGCGGGACTCGATCCCAGGACTCCAGGATCATGACCTGAGCCGAAGGCAGTCGCTTAACCAACTGAGCCACCCAGGTGCCCCAACAAGGACATTTTAAATGCACAATGTCTAACATTCAATCTAAAAAATTACTGGTAATATCAAAGAACAGTACAAAGAGAAAAGCCAGATAACAGAAACAGAAATAAATTAAGATAATGTAGCTATTGAAGTTACTAGACACAGACTTTGAGATAAGTGTGGTTAACATGTTAAAAAAAAAAACATAATAAGTTGAAATAATTCACCAGAGAACTAGAATATAGAAAGCACAATAAATTAGAAAATCTAAAAACTTAAAAATAAATTGGCTGGATTTTAAGAATCGTTGCATGCAGTTATTACAGCTAAAAAAAAGAATTAGTGAACTTGAGGGCAAAAAACATTCAGAGTGACACATAGAAAGTAAAATAACAGAAAATACATAAAAGAGAATAAAGGATATATGGAACACCATGAAAAGGTCTTTAGAAATAGGTCATACATGTAGTTGGAGTTTCAGAAGTGAGGCAGAAAGAGTTTCAGGGAAGAAGCTTTGAAGACACAGTGGATCAGATTTCTTCAAAATGGACAGAAGTCGTCTAGGAGTTAGATTGTTAAACTCCCTTGAAGTTAGGTCAGTGAGTCAAGAAGAGTTAGGAACCAGAAGTAGGATAAATAAAAAGAAAATTCTATTTAGGATTAGATACATTATAGTAAAAATGTTAAAAAAAATTTAAGAGATAAAATCTTATAAGCCACCAGATAAAAACAAAGCAGATCAAAAATAGGACTGATGGTAACAGAAGAAATGGAAGCCAGTAAACAACAGAGGATCACCCTCAACATGCTGAAAGATCAATGCCAACCTAAAGGGCTACACCCTGTGAAACTATCCTTTAAAAAAACAAGGCAATCAAAATATGAAAAAAATTAAAGAAACACCAAAGGGGATTTTTTTTTCAGTAGAAAGAATATAATCTTACTTCAAAAAATAGAACTGCAGGAAAAAAGAAAATACTGGAAAGTATAAATATGTGGGTAAGTATAAAAGATCATTTACTTTTTAAAGAGTAATGATAAACACCGCAGAGTCAAACCTATATGTAGAACAAAAATGCATGACAATAACATAAAGATGAAAGGGGAATAAATGCAGCTTAAAGGTTGAAGGCTCAAGCATTACCATAAAATGGAAAAACACTAATTTATATTCCATGCTAATAAATTAAGGCTGAATGTTATAACCTCCAGGATAACCTGAGAAAATAACCAAAAAACATACAAACTAAAAAAAATAAATAAAAATAAAATCAGAACAAAGAGAATAATAAAAAATACTTTAGGACCACTGGTTGCAGCCACAATGGAGTAACTGGTATCAGACTCATCCTTCCACCATAAGCTACCATTATATCTGTACAAAAATATATAACTATTTCAGGCAATGGATGGCAACCAACATGGGGCTAAGAATTATGAAAGGTAGAAAGCACAATATTAGCTCATACTCACCCAGGACATCTCCCCAAAAATATTTCCGAATATGGCTCAGGAAAATATAGGCCAAGCAGAGTGGTGTTATCACTGGATAGAAAAAAAAGAAATCTGGGGCGCCTGGGTGGCTCAGATGGTTAGGCGTCTGCCTTCGGCTCAGGTCGCGATCCCGGGGTCCTGGGATCGAGCCCCACATCGGGCTCCTGGCTCAGCCGGGAGTCTGCTTCTCCCTCTCCCTCTGCCGCTCCCACTGCTCATGCTCTCTCTCTCTCTCTGTATCTCTGTGTCTCAAATGAATAAATAAAATCTTAAAAAAAAAAAAAGAAATCTGATTTGGGGATACTGAAGTAGGTGGAGTTTGGGGGACAGAGTAATGTGGAGGAAGGATCCATTGAGAAGCAGCCCCAAATTTTCCAAAAAAATATTCCTAGGGCTTTTATTCTTTTCTAAGCTATAGATTTACAAGGCAAAGACTTGAATTGGCACTTCACAAAACAGTTTATCCAAACAGCCAATATGCATATTATACATTCTCAATCTCATTTGTTATCAGAGAAATGCAAATTAAAATCACAGTGAAATATACACATTACCAGGCTGTCTACAGTTAAAAAGACTGCTAAGATGAAGTATTGGCAAGGAATTGGAACACCTGGTTGGTATTCTCAGGCACTGTTGGTAGATGTGTAAATTGGCTCAACCATTTAGGAAAGTTAATTGACTAACATAATCACCATAAGAAATGTAAAAGGATGTTCATTCAAGCATTTCCTGTAATAACCCAAACTGGAAACAACTCAAACATCCATCAGTAACGGTATGGATAAATAAGTTGTAGTTTAATCATGCAAAGAAATAACATTCATCAGTGTGTGGTGATATAAGTCAGATTAGTTTTGTCTGCTTTGAACTTTATTTAAATGGGAGCATGGAACATGTGTTCTGTATGCCCAGCATCAATAATGTGGAGACACATTCATGTTGTTGCATATAGAAATACTACATTTTTTTCTCATTCCTGAGAAATGTGTATTTTTGGTTTCTATTTGTTCTACATTTCTAATGTGTGTGTATATATGTATAAAGTATATAAATGTTTTATATGTATTTACATATAAAAATATACTAACTATACATTTTGTGCTATGCTGTTGTATGTATATAATATGCATATAAAAGTAAAATGTGCAGTGGTTCCACAGCGGGGGACGCTTGCAGCTCTCAGCACCTGGCCCACTTTCTTTCAAAATGTCTACTGTTCACAAAATTCTCTGCAAGCTCAGCTTGGAGGATGATCACTCCACGCCCTCAAGTGCACACGGGTCAGTCAAAGCATACACGAATTTGAATGCTGAGTGTGATGCTTGAACACTGAAACGGCCATCAAGAGCAAAGATGTGGATGAGCTCATCATTGTCAACATTTGATCAACCACAGCAGTGAAGAGAGACAGGATATTGCCTTCACCTACCAGAGAAGGACCGAAAAGGAACTTGCATCAGTACTGAAGTCAGCCTTGTCCAGCCACCTGGAGACTGTGAGTTTGGGCTTATTGAAAACATCTGCTCTGTACAATGCTTCTCAACTGAAAGCCATCATGAGGCTGGGAACTGATGAGGACTCCCTCACTGGGATCATCGGCTCAAAGACCAACCAGGAGCTTCAGGAAATTAACAGAGTCTACAAGGAAATGTACAAGACTGATCTGGAGAAGGACATCATTTCTGACATATCTGATGACTTCTGCAAGCTGATGGTTGCCCTCGAAAAGGGTAAAAGAGCAGAAGATGGCTCTGTCATTGATTATGTACTGATTGACCAAGATGCCTGGGATCTCTATGATGATGGGGTGAAGAGGAAAAGAACTAATGTGCCCAAGTGGATCAGCATTGTGACCGAGAAGACAGTGTGTCACCTCCAGAAAGTATTTGGCAGGTATAAGAGCTACAGCCCTTATGACATGCTGGAGAGCATCAAGAAGGAGGCCAAAGGAGACCTGGAAGATGCTTTCCTGAACTGGTCCAGTGCATTCAGAACAAGCCCCTGTATTTTGCTGACCAATTGTACAACTCCATGAAAGGCAAAGGAGACTTGCAATAAAGTCCTGATTAGAATCATGGTCTCTTGCAGTAAAGCAGACATGTTAAAAATTAGGTCTAAATTCAAGAGAGAGTATGACAACTCCCTGAACTACCGTTTCCAGCAAGACACCAAGGGAGACTACCAGAAAGTGCTGCTTATACCTTTCTGGTAAGGATGACTGAGGCCCATGATGGCATGAGCATCCAGGAGGAGTGCTCCTTTGTTTCCAGCTAACAGTTCTAGAAAGTAACTTGTGACTAACAGTCCCCTTGTACCCATTCCTGTGAGGATGATGTTCACACTGCCCCCTCCCCAGGCTTACTTCAGTTGCCTAAGCACTGCCTGCTTCTCACATCTAGTCTTTCCTTTGAGCCAAAGAAATGAACATCCCAAGGAGTTGGAAATGCATTCTATGACGTGAAACACTTTGCCTCTTGTGTACTGTGTCATAAACAGATGAATAAACTGAATTTTTACTTTATAAGAAAATAAAAGTAAAATGTGCATTTATGTATATATAATATACAATAAAATGTATACAAATATAAGATGTATGTAACAAACATTTTAAAATGTTATTGTGTTAATATTCTGAGGTTCACATTAAATAAAATACTAGACCAGAAGAGTTATGACTGGCCAGCTAAGAGTTAATTACCCGGCATGAAAACACAAGTGAATCAATGTAACCTGCCTGGGCTTGCTTTCAGGCAAACAATGTAAGGACCAAGGGCAGGCTGCCCCAAGATGGGCCACTTTGGCACGAACATTATATTGAGTGAGCACAGGGTGTTATACGCAACTAATGAATCATTGAACACTACAACAAAAACTTATGATGTACTATATGCTGCCTAAGTGAACATAATAAAAAAAAGAAAAAAGTAATCAAAACCCTGCAGATGTAGGAAAAGCTCTCTTCCTGATCTTCAACTGCCTAAATTTACATTGGTAAGGAGAGCCTGCACCAGGAAGAGAACTATTAACAGAGACTCTGCTTTACCTAAGAAACTCATCTGCATAATAGGGCAAACTTTTTTAAAACATCTTTTCATGTTCCTGCTAATGGCTTCCTCCCCTTTGTGTCTTCAGAACTTCTCCCTCTCCTTAGCTCACATGAGTTTCATGTTGCCTCATTTTCTTGGAATTTCATGTCTGTGTGGATTCCGCATACATACGCTATTAAATTTTATTTTCTCCTGTTAATCAGTCTTATGTCAATTTGATTCTAAGTCCAACTAGAAGGACCATAGGGCAGAGGGAGGTCTTCCTCCCCAACAACGTTTCAAGTTTCAACCATTCACTTTAGATAGTTGACCTAAAAAAGAAATAAATTCTTAGGGTCATCTTAGAGATTGTGGCAGAAACGAGTCTACCACATACTTGTTCTGTTCAAAAACATAAAACTTGGATCCATTGCCTATTTGTTTAAAAGCTAGTCACTCTTCATGAAGTTAAGGTTATAAAGGTAGTTCCTTATGAGCAAGGATTTTGTCTTGTGTCTTCTTGTAACCTCCTTTATTCTTAGGTCTGTACTTATTATATATGTACTTATGTACTTTCTGATTTAAGATTTTATGACACTTTTCACCATTACTCTTCTTAACTCAGAGCGATAAAAGTACTGATTCTTCTTTTCCTTCAAGGACATTTTTCCTTTAAATACATCAACTTATTTATACCATTATGTGTGGCAGAAAATTGATTATTCTCATTGAAACATTGTTTGTGCCACGAAAATTAAATGAGTTCCCTTAAAAAATTCCTAGAAATAGGTATTGATTGACAAATGACAATAAAGAAAAAGCCTCTAGATCAATGAAAGAAATCAAAATGTAAGACTCACAGTTAGATGTCACACTGATTAGAATATATATTATATGAAAAATGAGCTCCAGAGGCTCCTTCAGTTGCACATGCAAGTAGGTACCTTGACAAAAGGAATGACCTGGTGGTTTCCAAAGAGATTTCAAAGAAATGAAAATTTTCAGATATAGTAATTTTATTCAGAAAGAAGGGAGAATAACTTTCTTTTCTGCTCCCCAGTGTCATCATAGGTGATTAGAAGAAGAAAGAATGAATATATTAATCTAAGCTTGTACAAAAATACCTTGCTTCTCCATTCTCTCTCTCTCTCTCTCCCTTCTTCCTTCCCTTAATTAAGGTGGTGTTCTGGGATTAGGGAAGGTAATGACCCTTTAAAAAGAAGGTGGAAGGTATTCAGAGGTTCATTATTATTTAGGTACTAAAAGTTTCTTACAAACAATGATATGAACCATTTTCATAGTCTACCTATATGGATTGCCTCCAATGACCTACACTGTATTGTGACATGAGTGAGAAATAAGTTTTATTATAGTAATTATTTGTGGTTCATTATAGAAGTTAACCTCTTCCCACTTCCCACATGTCTACTATGTGTGAATCACTGATCAGAGAAAAAATATGTCCCTTCTTTTATAAAACTTGCAGTCCAAAGTAGAGGGGAAGATAATGAACAAACAAATCTAAAACAGGCACCAGATGCAGTTAAGTTCTAGAAATAATAATAAGGCAGAGTTAGAGAGTGATGTCGAGAAGCAATTTTATATTTGAGCAGAGAACTGAAGAAAGTAAAGAACCATGCATATATGTGGAAGGCAAGGGGGAAGATTCCAGGGAGAATATTAATGACAGATATGCTGGTTTGGAAGTGAACCTGATGTATTTGAGGAAGAGATCTTGCTGAGGGATCTTGCTGGAGAGGGAGATTGACTAGAAATAAAGCCAAAGAATTAGTGATGGGGCCAGGTCCCTTAGAGCCTTGTAGCCCATTAGAAGGACTTTATATTTTACTCTAGTTGAAACTGGAAACCATTGGAAGGTCTTCAGGAAAACAATGGCATGTTCTGCCTTAGGCTTTAGGGAAATCACTCTGGCTGCTTTGTGGGAAATAGAATAAAAAGAAACAGTGGAATTGAAAGGTTCCACTAAGAGATACATTCCCCTACACCAGATTTACTCTCCACCCACTTCTACCTTATTCTATGCCTATGTGGCCTCTATGGATCTCATCAAAAGGCTCTGTTGACAAATGGCCTCGGGTGGGCCTCAGCCAATGGGGAGCATGAACAAAGAACTGAGGTAGAAAAGCGAGTAAATTTGGGATATCTATTCCTCAGTCCTCCTTCCCAAGAGTGATTTCCTCCAGCTGGCTGAATTCCTAAGTCAAGATTGAAATCCTGTCGAGCATCCCTCTCAGTCCTGTAACAGCCCTCTTCCCTTCCCTCTTCAGGTTGAGGAGTGGGATTGAGCCCCATGTTTACCATCTCCTGGGTAGTGCTCTATCCCTTGTGTTTCTACCTCTTGGTCAATGGCTTGGACTAGGGTTATAGTGATGGACCTAGTGAGAAGTCATATTCCAGACATGTTTTGAAAGTATAGTTGGCAAAATATCTGATGAATTGGATTTGGTATGTGTGAAAAAGAGGAATGAAAAGTTAGAAAATAGGACAGAAGGAAGTTCGTCTATTAGAATATCATTCTCATTACTGCAAAAGAAGGGAATTATGGTGGTTTTTAGCAGCACATATACTAGGATAAAAAGAAGAGAACTCTGACATTTGTGAGCATTTTACTCAAGCGCCTTCATAGAGTCCACAAATGCAAATATCATTAAAGTTGACCATTTCCCAAAGAAAATGTAGCAAATGAGTTGCAGACCCTTAGTGATTTTCCAAACATAACACTAAATGTATGAAATTTTAAAAAGTTTAAAAGTTTTAAAAAGTTCCTAGAATAAAAGCTATTATTTATAGCATTTTGGTGCTAATATTAAATATCCCTAATCTGCAACGGACCTCGATTATTGTCATTTTACAAGAGGATTTTGTGTATGAGAAAGAAGAGAAAGAAGAGATCAGTGTAGCCATACTAAAGGATGGATGCTAGGCAATTCTCTAACTTTCCACAGTACCTAAGAGATGCTTTCTCACAATGCAGACTTACAGCAACTTAGAAGGCAGAAAACTGGTGCCCAGCTTCCAGTAAACACTACTAGCTGGGAAAATTAGTCTAAACATTTCCTGCAATCCTTTGCTCCTTAGCTCAAGTTCATGCTTCCCAGAGGAAATGAACTTGAATTTTTTTTTTAGCTCAACATTATACAGTTTTTATTAAAATAGAATCATAGCTGAACAGCCAATTTTTCATATAGCAGGTTTACCTTTTGTGTCTTTGGGCACTTTTCAGCAGAATAGAGAAAAAATGATTGATTTAAATCACTTTCTAAGTAAGAGATGACTTCTTAAACTGAACAAATTAAGACATCTCTTAATAGCAAAGCCATGAAGAACTTGGCATTGCCGTGTGCCATAATACTTCTTATCTCAGACTTATCAAATATTTCTTTGATCCCAAAGTAGGATCATGAGAGTTCATAAATAACATTCAAATGTTTTCTAAGAGAAACACATACTGTATCCATGATGAGTTACTAAGATAGAGATTTTATTGAAGGGCAATCATAGGAAGCAGGCATTGGGTTCTGTACCAAATACACTTGGAAACACTGCTACAGAGGCGACCCAGAAACCTGGAGCTGAGGTTCTCAGGAGACTGATGCCCTATACAACTGTTCATTGAGTTTATCCCATCCTGAGCTCCTAATCTAGAGCTTTGACCATTAGTTCTCCAGAATAGAAATGTACAACTATCTTAGTGGTGGTGCTTCAGTTCCACCAAAGCACTTAGTTTTTTTCTGGTTCCTTTGAACAGACTCTTGATCTTGTCTTTTCTTTTCCTAATTATCTTCAAGTTGGAGAATCATCCATCAACTTTGCTAGATCAGTTCCACATTCTTCTTCCTCCTTTCCCACTGCATTTGATATTAGAAAACAGAATTCTCCAATATTTCTACTTTGTGGACTGAGTCAGGCCCAAACAAAATTGCAAAGTGACTGAAATTTATCTCCAAAGCTCTCGAGTTCTGTTTCAGTCTTTCTGCTTTCCTTGTCGGTAGGAGCCATAAGAGAGGTGATATCTCACATTGTCTGTATTCTGTATTCACGATAGAACCCTACAAGGCTGCTACAATTATTATCCCCATTTTGTTTTGCCTATTAGGGGCCAAGTAGGAAATAGCCCAAGGTAAGTTTCTTGAATCCAAGATTTGAACCCCATTGTGGTCTGACCATAGTGCTTTGCCAAGCTGACTTCTCTTTTCTATCTGGACTCTCTCACCCTGATGTTCCTCTGCACTGCCACCCCCTGCCCCTGTCCTGTGTTCTCACATGCCATCAATGCCTTGTAGGACATTTGTTCACCTTGATATCTGAGCTGACATTAAAATTTACCTAACTTATGCTATGCCAAGCAAATGGCAACATGCCAAGTAATCTGAGAAACAATTTCAAGTAAAGGAACTAGTCACTGATACTAAATCACTTGTTGAATTTTATCTGGTGGGGGGAGGAGTCGGGAACTCTAACATAACTCAGAATCTGGGATTTATGGTATGAAGATCTCAGTCTACGAATTTTACTGTGCAAATTTGATACTGGCTTATGATGAATTAACTCTATCTGCACCAAGGAAAACTCACTCCTTTTAAATTTGTCTTCCTCCTCTATCACAATTCCCTCATATGCATAAGCTACTGAAATGTAAAAAATTTTTTTCTAATGAATTATAGATGCCTCAGCGATAATTTCCAGGCACTGCAACTTTTGCTAACACTACTTTATCCTTGCAGCATTTTTCTTTTAGCTGAGGCTTAAACATTTTGGACCAATGCTTTTCAAATTGTGCACCCCTGTTGAGGACTGCCATCCCACCCACCCTACCTCTGGCAGCACAGTCAGGCTTTTAGATCTTCATATTTTCACCATGACACTAAGAATTCCAGGGTAAAACATCCTGAAATCTTGAGTTAGATGTTAAATGTTAAAATTTTTCTTTTTTTTTAAGATTTTATTTATTTATTTGAGAGAGAGAGAAAGCAAGAGACAGAGCACGAGCAGGGGGAGGGGCAGAGGGAGAGGGAGAAGCAGACGCCCCCCTGAGCGGGGAGCCTGACACAGGGCTCTATCCCAGGATCCTGAGATCATGACCTGAGCCGAAGGCAGACACTTAACGGACTGAGACACCCAGGCGCCCCCAAAATTTTCTTTTATGATACGATGACATTGTTTCACTAACACATTTTGACATTAAGTCATCATTGCTATTGATTTCTGAAGCATATATTTGCAGTGAAAGAATTAGAATTATTCACATACTGTTCATAAAAATATAGGCTTTATAAAGTAGAGGAAACCCTGCATTACAAATTATGATAATTTTTCTATAAAGAAAAAAGGATATTGTTTTCCCAAACTGCTTAACAGTTTAGTCTTTATGCGTTTGTTGTTGTCACTTATTTTGTTCTTGTTTGGGGGGGAGGGTAAATAATATGGCATATCAAAAAAATTCAAGCTCTGTCGAATTTAAAATGTACACTGTTATCATACATATATGTAACTTTCTTAGCTTAACATTGACAATTGAAAGTATAAAATTTACTAAAGTTAGAAAACAGAGATTTACAGTGGTTTCATTAGAAAGACCTGTAAAATTTATTAATATTCCCAAGGAGAGCAAGGATTCATGCAAACATGTGGGCTAAATGCTACATCTCCATAATATGAACAATTCTCTACAATTTCATGAGAGGTGAATTAATAGTAGAGAATATGTTTCTTTCCTGAAGAAACCAAATAGCAAAATGAGAAAAAATTTCTGAGCTTTCAAACACTGTATATATTTGTGTACTTGTATATATCTGTGAGGTTGGTGAGCTCATTATAAGTAGAATATCATTATTGTTTACTTTATGTTCTAGAGATTTCTGCCAAACAGAAGACTATGGGGACCTTTTACAGTTTCTTTTAAGCATACTAGGATGTCATTTCCAATGAAAGATGTATACATAGTATCCTTCCAAATCACATGCATTTATATTCATTCTCTGCACACTTTCTGGGCTAAATTATTAGTTTCTTAAACTCTGACACATTTTAATCTTAGAGAAATGACAGCCTTTAAGTTTGTAAAAGAAATCTTCATATATCACACTTTGATCCCCTTTCAATATAATGGTATCACCTGCACCGGTGTAATATCCTCAGTCCAGCAATTCTTTTACCTGCCCAATGAAGGAAAATCTCATGATCAGTAAATTCTAGGTGTTCCATGACAAAAACAGATCATTTGGACACCTTTTCTAACCAAATCCTGGTTTGCTGTTTTTGGTCTTATTGTTGAGCTACTGGTGGTTTGCTTTATTTTTAAAATTAAAAGAAGATCAAGTTGACCATACAATAATAAGTCTGTTCCATCTTGTAGGGTTCAGTTCTTTACCAGAAGTGAAATCTGTTCATGTAACCCAATGGCAGCCCTCTCCAGGACATGTCAAATCACTAAAAATATAATGATAAATAGATACGCTGCCAACCACTATGAATAAATGCTACCAAAACCAAAAGGCTTTTATGAAAAACAAAACAAAACAAAAACACTGTCCTAAAGGAATAATGCCCTGCCCCATACACACACAGGGCACGGAGGACATGTTTTAGCAGATCATCCTGCTAAACAGTCTGCCCTGATTGAAGTCGTTACATAAGAACCTCTTATAGAAAATAAAGTCAAATCCATGGAGAGATTCAAAATTCCATCATAGATACCCTAAATTTGTATCCTAAATTCTGAAAAGAAACACTGGGAACCATCATATTGAAAGATCCATATGGCTATGATCTGGCAAAGCCAGGATGGCCACCTGGTAGTATCTGATAAAACTTGAACAGCTGTCAAAATCCTCCATAAGATGATCCATCACAGTTAAGACAAAATGACTACAATATTAAACACTGGTAGATAAAATATATAAGGATAACAAAATATAGCCTCATCTGTAGCTAACAGAATCCTGGAAAAAAGTGTAAAGGCAAGACGAGACTGGAACTATGCTCTGAGATAATATTTAAACATTTCTTAAAGGTTTCATTTATTTATTGAGAGAGAGAGCAAAGAGAAGCAGGGGAGGAAGGGCAGAGGGAGAAGCAAGCTCCCCCACTGAGCTGGGAGCCTGACATGAGGCTCGATCCCAGGACCCTGGGATCATGACCCGAGCCCAAAGCAGATGCTTACCCAACTGAACAATCCAAGCACCCCATATTCAAGCATTTTCAACTGAATTTTATATAATGACTTCCCTCTGGTTGATGTATATTTACAAATAATAGCATGATTATTCTCTGGAAAGTTGATACATTCCCTTGTTAAAACAGCCACCACACAGATTGTGGCTACAAGATACTGAATATCCTATTCACTATGTACAACATTCTAACTATTCTATCCAGTAGAAGCGGACCATTCTATCAGCACAGGTATTCATAAATTCTGCCAGGATTTGTCCCTTGCTTAAAAATATTCACTGTCTTCATTATTGTGAAACCTCCAGAATAGCACGAAGGATCTTAACAGAATGGGTAAGTTATACCAATCAAGTTCTAATAACAGGAGATCTTCAGAAAACCCCACATTTGTCTACTGTTGACCCAAGATCCTCAGAATAAGCAATGGCTATACAGACTACAGAGCTTACAATCCTGATCATCAGAAGCAAATTCTCTGAAATCCCTGAAACCACCGATAATTACACTCTCCTTTGCGTACTTTCGTTCAGTACCCTTTTATTTATATATTTCCTTACAAGCTTAAGTTTATACACTTGTGATTTATCCTATGTTTCCCTTATAATAATACAAACTTGTTTATATTTAAGATTTCCTATAGTCAGTCACCACCATAACTCTTTAATAGCTCATCCAAGCTATTGCTGGTCACCCAATTTGAAAAAAAATATAAAGGTATGTTACACTGACTATTAATAATGAATTTCTTGTAGATAATACATAGTGAGCGCATGAGAAGAAGGGGATATATTTAGGATGCCAAATTGACTGTTTGTCTTAACAAAATCTTAAAGACAATATATCTACAGCTTCACAAAAGTTGTTCTCTCATGAAGCTCCTGTGTTCTTTGTTCAAGGAGAAAATAAAGGCTCTTCAATGTTCACACAGAACCAAGTCTTTTGTCCTCTAAGAAAACTATCAGTTAGGCTACTCCGAGTAGATAATTCCCCAATATATCCTGTTGAATTTTGGACTTACAAAGAGCTTAAAGGTATGAAATCCTTTGTGGAGAAATAACAACTAGTGGAACAAATCATAGAGGAGTTAGGTAACTCAACATGGGCAAAAAAGTATGATGCATAACTTGAATGCTGTAATAAGTAACATCACACAAAAGGAAGTTTAAATTCCTTATACAAATAATTGGATAACATAGGATTCTCTTTTAACTACTCAGAGAAAATCTATGCCATTGTTAGCGTATCTTATTGTATCTGAATTAACAGTACTCATGAAATCAATCTATATCTAGGTGAAAAAGAAAGTCAATTTGGCTATCTAAATAAAGTAGACTTAGAGAGTCACTGGGATCCGCTTTTATAATCAAGCCTGGAAAACCATGGATTGATTCTACAGTGCCTTTCTGCCCCACAGTTATTTTTGTTTTTCTTACAGTTATTTGATATCTTTTGTCCATAAATATAAGTGCTTGTATGGAGTCTCTGCCCTGACAGATGATTCAACAAAAAGCACAAAGACCAAAGCAGCATATGATCATGCTGATCAATAATCAAACCAAAAATCATACCTACATAAATAAAGCTTACCTTAAAAGAGATCTGCAAACAAATCTCATCTTCAAGGAGAATCAACACCAGTGGTGAAGATCTGAGCAATTCATGATGGTCTTTACTCCAATTGGCTGTGAAAGAACCAAAAGGGGGTACCATGAGTAAAAAAATTCCTACTCTCTAGAAAAACACTAACCTTCTGTTGCCAAGGTAATAAAGCAACAAGAACTCATTTTTTTAAAAATTTTATTATTGAAATATAGTTGAATCTCAACTCATTCTTAACTTGCTTAATAAAGAAGTGACAGCCTTCTAGTCATCAAAAAACTTCTAGTCATCAAAAAAATGAACCACTGGAACCAGTTTTAAATTTGCTTAATCAACCAATGACAACTCACTTCAGTAAACATGGTTATAGAAGCCAAACAACCAGCAGGCTTTTACTTCTGAAAGGCAGCCCATGAGGAAGAGACTCATTCCAGTGAACATGATTCTAGTGCTAGGCAATCGACAACAGTCTTATCCAAATAACCATTTATGTACAGTAATGTTAAATCACTCCTGTCTCCAAACTTCAGTGAGGTTATCATTGAACTTCATGCTTCCCAAACTTGCTATATAAGACTGATATTCTGCTTTGCTTAGAAAGACCGTGGCTGACCAGCAGAGCTGCCCCACCTTAAAAAAGCAGTAAGTTTAGTTGTGTGAGTGTGTGAGTGTGTGTGTTTCAGATGTTGAATGGTAACTTCATCCTTTACATGGTAGTGGTTACGTGGGTATATATACATTTGTCAAAACTCTATACAGAAATCTGTGATTTTTATTATGTATGTTAATTATACCTAAATTAAAAAAAAAAGAGTATTAGGAATAAAACACATAGGCAAAAAGAGGCAGACCTTTAAAGTTGAGATGGAAACATGGAACCCTGCCTATGTGGCCTCTCTCAGACCTACATCAACAGCCCCCAGGACACCTCTATGATCTCAGTGGGATCCACAGAACATAGTTTGAAAACTGCTGCTATATACATGATAATGACAACTCGAGTAGGCATTGGACAATACAGTGTAAAATTCTTCATTTATGATGTTTTGACTAATTTGGAAGGGCTTAAAAAGCATGAACTAAAATACAAGACAGAAATGACATGAAAGTGGGGAAAAGGGATCAGAATTAAAGTAACCAAAGATTGCTTATTCAAGAGGAAGGCAGACATATTGATTAGCTTGTTAAATCAATTTGCTTGTTAAAAAATTCAAGGGTAGTCCCTAAGTTAACAACATAAAATATGTAACTTGCATTCCAAGAAAGGGAAAAGAAGAGAATAAGAAAATCTGGCTAATCCAGTAAGAGGAAGGAAACAAGAAAAAAGAAACAAAGATAAGTAAAATAAATCAGATGGAGAGAGATAAATACCATATGACTTCACTCATATGTGTAATCTTTAAAAAAAAAATGAATAAACAAACAAACAATAAGCAGAATCAGACCTGTAAACACAGAGACCAAACTGATAGTTGTCTGGGAGGGTGGTGGGGGGATGGGTAAAATGGGTGGAGGGGACAGGGAGAGACAGGCTTCTAGCTATGGAATGAATAAGACAGGAATGAAAGGCACAGCATAGGGAATATCCATGGATACTGCAATAGTGTCGTATGGTGACAGATGGTAACTACGCTTGTGGTGAGCATAGCATAATGTTCAAACTGGTCCAATCACTGTATTATACACCTGAAACTGACGTAACATTGTGTGTCAACTGTACTCAAATACAAAAAAAAAGGCAAAGAAAATGCACTATCAATGGTGTGCTAGAGCCAGCTCACAGCCTCACCAGTTCTCAACAGTGGCCATGCACAATTCTTTACACCCCCAACTGCAGACCTCATGCTGCCGTGTTGATGGTATTTACACCAGGGAAATGAGCAAATGCTTCAGATCAGGGCTTTTGTTTCAGAGAGCCAGATTTTAAACACTTAACAATATACCTCTGTGCATAGTAAGTAGAAAACACAACTATTAGCACTAAAAATAGCAGCAAGAATATGAATTAGTAATATTAATATCTAATCAAACTGGCTCTATGCCCCAAATAGAGCATTTTGGAGGTAATTATTTAATAATATAAGGATGAATTCATGGAAGGATTAACAATCCTAAGCTTGCGTACAGTTAACATATGTAAAGCAAAAGCAGAATCACAAGAAGAAATGGAAAAATTAGTACTCAGACCGAGGAATTTCAACACAGTACTCTCAGAAGCAAATAGATTAAGCTGGCAAAAAAAGGTCACTAAATATATGAAATGCTGTACTGCACAAACAAGAAGCATGACAGAATGGACACATGTAGAACCTTGCAGCCAATAATTACAGAATACAAATTATTTGGAAGCACACATGAAACATTTGTTAAATTACCATAAAAGAAGTTTCAAATAGCTAAGAATTGGTATATAAATCCTATTTTATAAGCATATTGTCATAAAAAGAAAAATTAAGAAGAAAGTTGAAATCATACATTCAAAACAAAATACGTATCTATCTCAGGGGTCAGGAACTAAATTTTAATTGAAATTTAGGAAATGTTTAAAACTGTACTACAACAAAAGCACTATGCTACAAAATCCACAGGATGTTGTTAATCAGGAAGTACTTAGAAATGTACAGCCTAGAATGTGAAACTTGGAAAATAAAGACTAAAAATAAATGAGCTAAGTGCTAATCTCAAAAGTCAGAGAAAGAAAGCTGAACAAATTTAATAGAATTAGAAAGAATGAGACTTTTTCTAGAAAAAAATTGAATAATAATTGACTAACTACCAAATGGATACAAACATCTCTATCACCATTAAAAAATCAATCTTCAAAACAGTCATAAAATAAATATAGAGCTTATAAACAAAAACCAAAATTGCCATTATTTGCACACAGTATGATCAATTATATAGAAAATCCATGAAAATGTACAGCAAATTAGAGCTAATAATGTTTTTTATCAAAATTATTGGATATAAAGTCACTGTAAAAAAGTCAATAGCTTCCTCTATCAGCAACAACCACTTAAATGTTAAGTCTAGAAAATATTTCCTTTAAAAATGGCAAGAAAACCTGGAAGGTACGTAGGAATTTAGCTGATAAAGATGTTCATTTACTCCAGATTGATCTATAAATTCAGGATAATTCCAACCAAAAATATCCACAAGTGAGAAGAAAAGAGAACAGAATGCCTCTATTAAGTAACATTACCAGAGTAGAGAAAGAATTAGTGGATGGGAAAAATGGTTCCAGGGACTTTTATCTTGGACACTAAGATAAGAATAGATGTGAAATACTACGTTTATCTCACTACTAAATGGTAGGATAAGTGGAGGAAGGAAATTAAGATATACTGTTAGGATCCCGAGATCACTTTGGGAAAGTTGAAAAAAACAATCTCCATGGCATTCTAAATTTTTTTTTTTTAAGTTTTATTTATTTATTTGAGAGAGAGAGAGAATAAGCAGGGGGAGGGGCAGAGGGAGAGAATCTTCAAGCAGACTCCCTGCTGAGCACCCAGCCTGAGATGGGGCTCAATCTCACAACCTATCAGCAGGGAGCTTAAGGGAACACATTGACTAGCGGTGTCACTCAGCTGTTCCCTCATAGGCTACAACATTTAAAACTTGCTTCTGATATACACATTTGTTGAATTAAACTGCTTTCTGAAAAGTTTGTACACTTTTGATATAACTTTACATTTTATAGGGGTTTAAATAGAAAACTTAGGGATGCCTGGTGGTGCAGTTGGTTAAGTGTCCAGCTCTTGGTTTTGGCTAAGGTTGTGCTCTCATGGTTGTGAGATCAAGCCCTGCGTTGGGCTCCGTGCTCAGCACAGAGTCGGCCTGAGATTCTCTCTCATCCTCTGCCCCTCCCACTCATGCACTCTCTTTCTGAAATAAATATTTAAAAAAATAAAGAGAAAACATGATTTTTAGCATGAAGACTTAAAGAGGCTTCAGCCAAGTGGTAGTATATTTTGCATGCATTTAATACTTCAGTGGTTTTTGCCAGTTTATTTCCTATCATACATAAGAGATCACTGGTTTTGTGAGAAAATGTCTATTAAAAGTTCACTATCTTTCTCTGTTTCAAACGGGACTGTGGAAGGAGATATCTCAGTGGGATAGAACTTCAGGCCAATTCCATGCACTGCTCAATCAAACTGAGTATGTCTGGCCTTCAAATTTATATTTAAGTTTATGAATTATAGGTGGTTTCTGATAGGGATCTTGACAACTGTTGATGGATTTATAAGCTGTGATAATTTTGGAATAGGTAATAGAATAGCATAATGACAATCATTGCTTCTTTTTAACCTGAAAATAGTTACTAAAGGACTATTCTTATTTTGTAACCCTCCAAAATACTTAATTTTTTAGGCAACTGTGAAAGGCTTTTTAATGTATCTATTGAAATATAAAGTGTGCAAAGCAAAGAAAGAGTCTCTTAAAGCGTGATCACATCCAGGAAGAACCATCTGGATCTCTTCCTTTAAGATTTCTTGTGTTTGGAAATCGAAGGGGGAGACAAACCATGAGAGACTATGGACTCTGAGAAACAAACTGAGGGTTCTAGAGGGGAGGGGAGTGGGGGGATGGGTTAGCCTGGTGATGGGTATTAAAGAGGGCACATACTGAATGGAGCACTGGGTGTTATACGCAAACAATGAATCATGGAACACTACATCAAAAACTAATGATGTAATGTATGGTGATTAACATAACATAATAAAAAAATTAATTAAAGGGAAAAAAAAGATTTCTTGTGTTTGTTCCAAGTAAAATTTTAATTTTATTTTAGTTTTACAGACTGCTTTATCTAGGACACTACTTGGAATGCTGGGAATTCAGGGTTTTAATTTTTTTTGTGACAAATAAAGGCATTTGACTGCTGGCTTTTGATAATCAGGGTGGAAAAATGGCCAATCGGAAAAGTAAAACACAAACTGCTTCAAGTAAGAAAACATCTTAAAGCAAAGCTGTAACAGGTAGAAAGTGAGTACTAATCAATCAAATACCGTGTGAAGTTTGGCTTTAAGGACGTAGACTCCAACTGTCTATGGTTGTATAGATTCTACAGTGCTCAATAACAGCAAGTACTTAGACTGTGTGTACAATGTACATATCGTAGATGGTGTAATTTTATTGCAATTTTCCTAAGAGATAGGGAGGTAACTATCTTTGGGTAAGACATCCTTTTTAATCCAAACGAAGATATCACATAGATTAGTATTGGTTTGGGAGTCTCAAGCCATTATTTCAATAATTGATTTCAACCTCCCTGTTTGTGCACGTGTGTGTGTGTGTGTGTCTTTCTTTTTTCAAAAGATTTTATTTATTAGATAGAGATACAGAGAGAGAGAGCATGAGCAGGTGGGGAGGGGCAGAGGGACAGGGAGAAGCAGACAGCCCCTTGAGCAGGGAGCCCGATGCAGGCTCAATCCCAGGACCCCCGGATCATGACCTGAGTGGAAGGCAGAACCTTAATCGACTGAGCCATCCAGGCCCCTCTGTGTTTTTTATAATCTTAAAGTTTACGTATTACTTAAAGAGAATTTTAAAAATCATTTAAATAATGTAAAAATTGAACTAGTTAATCTATCATTAACTGTTAGGACACAGCAAATATTTAACCCAAATCATATTTTAAATAGAACTTTAAAACAGTTCCCTGAAATAAGCCCTACAGAATGAAATTAAATCTATATATCTCAAGTGCATAAAATATTGTGTATCTTTATTTTAACTTTCATCTTGTATAAACCATGGTATATTAGGAAATTTCATTCAGGAAAGAATACTGTTCATTTTTCTTTCTTTTTTTTTATTATTATGTTATGTTAATCACCATACATTACATCATTAGTTTTCGATGTAGTGTTCCATGATTCATTGTTTGCGTATAACACCCAGTGCTCCGTGTATTTTTCAAAGGAAAAAAAAGAGGGATGAATCTGAACCTCTCATTTTGACCAAAAAAAAATTGTTTTCTTCAAGAATATCCTACTGAAGTCCACAGTGAGCTGAAGAAGTAGAAATCATTTATGGCTAATAATAAAATTTTATTTGAAAATGCTACTTTCTCAGTACTAGAAACATATCTAACTCTAAAATTCATTTTACAGTTTTGCAATAATTTAATGAAACCTAATGATGTATTAGAGAGGGTGGAAAAACAAAGATATCTTCTGTTGTATTTTACTTTGCCTGTAATGTTATCAGTACCCTATCAGCTAGTCAAAGCTAAACTGGATCTCTAAAAGGCATTTTCTCTTGTTAACAAAAGCAGTTGCTTAGTGTTTCCATTTAAATGTGAAACCAATCAATAATGCAATACAGGCAAGGAAGACGAACATACTCACAAAGACTACAGACTTTTAAATAATGAAAATACAGTCTTGAGAGTCAACATGCACCAGTATCTAGGATGCCAAGAGATGTGTCTCTGGTCATACTCTCAGACTGAGATTCCCCCACTGCATTTGTACTGGATCTGCATCGGAGACTTCTGACTCAAAGGCATCACGTGTACCTGGATCCGCGGTTGTATCCATCACTCCCTATTCATTTAATATTAAGCAAGCCACTTTACCTCTCTAAGGTTCTCTGTGGAAACCAGGAGTTAACAACAACAACAAAAATTACGCAAAGGATTTTCCCAAAGTGTGTTCCAGAGAATATTTGGACAATGACATTAGTAAAACTCCTAAGATTTGTAGAGCTCTTTCTCTTCATCTCTCTGCTTCCAGTGGCCTGACCTGCCAATTCCAGCAACCTTTAGCAGCCTCAACTTACTGTCTTTCTACCACTGAGATTCTATTTCTTTCATCCACTGAGATCAACACTCTCTGTTTGGGCTTCACTTCCCCACATTAAGCATGAAGCCACTTGCAGGGAAGAACACTTGCATGCTTCCCCTACCTCAAGCTTCTGAGTCATTTGTTGGGTTTATTTAATCCCTTTAATTAGTTGCTTCTTATATTCTGAATAATTTTATAGATGTTAATAGAAAGAGCAATTCTGATTCTAGCCATTCTATTATGACCCACCCCCAGTTGTCCCTATAATAGCATTTTTATGAACTCACTCTTTCTACCAAATTGATAATAGATTGGTTTAAATCTACTAAACAGAGATAAATAAAGCTATGCAACAATTGTTCAAGCTAGTGATAATAGCTTTGTTTAGCATAATGGTGATAGTACAGAAGGAGAAAAATAAGCATTTGTGAAATGTGTAGGAGATGATATTGATACCATTTGGTATTTGATAGCATATGACACTAAAATAAGGGGGGGGGTTTATAGAACGGCACAGTTTTCTGGCTTGGGCTACAGGATGGATGGTAATATCTATCATAAATGATCACAATGAATTTGAGGTCCCTATGAGATATCCAAGGAGAAATGATGGAAAACAGAGCAGATTTACAGTAATAATCACATTGAGAGTTTCTTTACCTTTTACTCTATTCTACTTTCAGTATAATGTAGTTTGTTTTTTCATTCTACATTCAATGAGCTCCATGAGTGTGTTCTATAAATAAAACCATGTCTAATTTTTCATTTTTCTGCAATACCTGGCATAGATAACACTTGTCTGACTAAGGCAATAAAGGTAGGAGAGGGGAAGTAGAAGAGGATATAGGAGAGGCTAAAGAGGCAGAATCAACTAAAATTAGTAATTAATCGTATGTAAAAAGTAAGGACAAAGGAAGGAAAATAAAATAACTGGTCAGTTAATAGCATAGGTATCTGGATCAATGGTGGGGCCATTCATCAAAATACAGATTAGATGAGGAGAAGCAGTCTTGGGGTATAATGAGTTTTTTGTTTTTGTTTTTTTTTGTTTTTTGTTTTTAATTTGATTTAATTTTATTATGTTCTGTTAGTATGCTGAGCGCTTAGGATGCCCAGGTGAAGATGGAAGGTAAGCAGTGAGGAGTACTGGCCTGAAGTTCATAAAGAAAATCTTAGCTACAGGCACAAGATTGGAAGTCAGCATGGATGGTGGTTCGTAAATGTAGATGATATAAACCAAGTATAAGGTTTAAACAGAGTTCTGAGTGGAACCTTGAGGAACACCATTATTTAAAGTATTAAGTGTGGATGAGCTCATTGAAAGGGCTTGAGAATGAGGAGCTAGAAAGGGAAGATAGGAAAAAAAGCAGAGGAATGTCATATTTCATGGATTTAAAATTCTACAATGTACAATTTCCTCTTTTATTCATCACTGCTTTGAGAGTAGTAAGTTTTGGGGTTACATCTTTGGAGAAAGTAAAAATTTAAGCCAAATTCTTCTCCTTTCATATATCTTGTTTTTTTTTTAATACTTTAAATGCAATATTTATAATAGCATTTAAAAACCTTCATATTGTTTCTGCGTCACTCAAAAAGGCAAATTGTTTTAGCGGGAAACAGTAAAAAATGTTTATATGACTATAATACTGCATTTTTGAGTATTTTTGCTACTGGGTAGAGTTCTTTTGCTCCACTTCTAAAATTGCTGAAGTGCAGCTTTTCATATTATACATTTGATATGTTCCTGTTGCCACAGAAATTAATAGTTCCATATTTAGTGCAATCAATACTGAATTTCTCAAAATATTCTTCTTGAAACATGTACTTTCATAAACTGCTTCTTTCAAAGGGCTCCCTTTTTACTTAAAACAAAGCCCTCCATAATCTCCCTGGCCCCACTCTGAACTTATTCATATTCTATTTTTTTGAGCCCAATAACACACACACACAGAGGCACTCTTGTATATATACCTGAGTCCCAATGTTTCACTATGGACTAGAGGCCAGGCAGCAATTTTTAGGTCATGAGATAAATTATACGTTCTTTACTCCATGGTCCATTTGCTTCAATAGTCATTGTTTCCTCACTAAGAAAGTCCACTTCTTAAGCCTGCTTCTCCCTCTCCCTCTCCCACTCCCCCTGCTTGTGTTCCTGCTCTCACTCTCTCTCTCTCTGTCAAATAAATAAATAAAATCTTTAAAAAAAAAAAAGAAAGTCCACTTCTTTCAACTCCCATGGTTGGCCAGACCGTAAGTACCATGGCTAGTGATCAGTTACAAAAGTTCTGGATTAACACAGAGGAAGGATGACTTTAAGGAGATTTCTGTGTTGATGTTCTTGAAATTAGATTGCTCATCCTTCACTGAATTAACAGCAACTATTTGGTCCTTTTCCTTTTTTTTTTTTTTTTTAAGATCTTATTTATTTTAGAGAGAGAGAGAGAGCAGGAGGAGGAGCAGAGGGAGAGGGACAAGCAGATTCCTTGCTGAGCATGGAGCCTGACACGGGGCTTGATCTCACAACCGTGAGATCATGACCTGAGCTGAAATCAAGAGTTGGAATGCTAAATGGACTAGCCATCCAGGCATCTCTGGTCCTCCTCCTTTATATTTTACACTTTTATATAGTTACTACACTCAATGAATAAAGTCAGATTTTACAATTGAAGATTTCTATTGTGATATTTTCTGTTCCACTTCCCCAGGTATTTACCTTCTAATCCCTCTGATCTCAGGATGTGGCTTTCAACGTCGGCCTTTGCCAAGTAAGTATTTCCTAGTTAAGATTTTAACAATGTTTATATATTCTTATAAACATACTTTGTTTATTCTGGTCTAAGCATATGAGAATTCTTAGAAATAAACAGCCAACTGGTAAATTTAGCACCTAATGTTTCTTCCAATAATGAGAAACATCTTTGAAAAACATTTGGGCTGAAAATTTCTTGATTCACCATGAGAAACTGAAATAGTTCTGTTCTCTATTTTGTTTAACCACAGGGAATGACTTTTTAATAATTATTTTTAACTTTGATCAATTTCTCTTTGATTCTCTGGATAACATGCAAATTCAATATATCCTTCCACAGAGCATTTGTAGAGTTGCACCCGTGACAAAAGAAGTTTCCCATTGCTCTGGCATGTTGCCCATTCCTGCTGACCTAATAGCCATTCATAGCCAAAGAAGCAACTTATAGAGTAAGCTTGGTTAGGGAGAAAAGACTATTTTCTCCTCCCATCAAGTGTTCAATGAAATGATACATTTTGATGTAACTGCTATTAACATATTTCTTACAGAAATCTTGCCTTTTTGCATAAACAAAAGAAAAACCTCTAACTTCCAATCTGGATCTGACGAGGTATGTTTGCTCAAGAGAAGAGCTAAGATCACAGGTATTTAATCTCATACTGACTTAAACATCATTGGAGATGCCATCCAGCCAGAAACTCTCTACCCCCATCTGTCTTCGAATACAATTCTAATAGAAGTTTTATTTCAAAAAAGACGCAGTTCCATGTCATACTATCAGGGGTCAGACTAATTAAAGATGGAGAATTTCTGTCATTGAAATCTAAGGATCATCTGAGATAAAAACAGTCCATTCCCCAGAAATTAGAAGCAGGCTGACCCAGGTGTTCTCCTTTGTACAGAGGAGTTAAGGAAGGATCACAGGTGTACATGTCACTTTCTACTTTACACTTTCTAAGTTTCATCATCACATTGTCTTATTGCACATCCCGTGGGATATCACATGATCCATTGGGACTAAGAACATGATAGAACTTCTATTTCTGTTTAATTTTTTCTCATCTCCTAATTGTGAATGATTTTACAATGTACATAAGTCAGTAGAAAATATATATACATATACATGTATTGGTAAGTGGAGGGGGGTGTCTTTTTTATATGAATATACATTTAGACTATTAAAATTGCCTCCTAAAAAAAAAAATTGCCTCCTAACCCTGCCTACGAATCATACCCCCAGTCCACCTTTCTCAACTTCACTGATTTTTTTGACTGTCTCATCATTTTTTTGAAGATTTTTTTGACTGTCTCATCATTTTTAGTTCTCTATATAGTTGTTTCTGATGGATGCTAAAGTTGGACATTTAAGACCCTTTGTATTCCAGCCCACCTTAAATTCTAGTCTTAGGTCCAACTGTATTTCTTAGAGGTCTCCCTCCAGGGTTTCAGTGCTTTTGCTGTATTAGTGTTCTCAGTATTGTCTGAACCTACTCTGATGCTCTTCTGTCTGTTGGAAAACATTCATTTTGCCTTGAATGTCCTCTACTAAAAATTGCCTAATAGATGTAGCCTACCCAGATCTCAATAGGCAGAACTGAGATTTTTTTTATACCGTGTAATTATGAAGCACATTTAATTCTCTGTAAGCATTTACCCCTGTGCAATGTATTTGTGCTTATGTCTGTCTCCTAATCTGTAAACACAGAGAAGGGCCAATTTTCAATTACCTTTTTATTTCCCAAGCATCTTACTCAATGCCAATTTACCTAGTTGGTTTTTAGAAAGTATTTGTGGGATTATTTCAAGTGGAATCAATAGATAATATCAATCACTTATTCTTAGTAATAAAAAATAATATGTCTTACTAGTTATTTGCTTATAAAATAAAGCCCCTATATGCATTTGCCATGAATTTATATTGCCTCTTACAGCTCTTCCAATGCTTCTAGCTTTAGAAATAAAATAACATTTGAAAAGATTTCATGGATACTCAGGGTCATTTTTTCTGGAAAAATGATCTTGTGATGACCTTAAGAAGTATTATTTGAGGGCGCCTGGGTGGCTCAGTCGGTTAAGCGACTGCCTTCGGCTCAGGTCATGATCCTCGAGTCCCGGGATGGAGTCCCGCATCGGGCTCCCTGCTCAGCAGGGGGTCTGCTTCTCCCTCTGCCCTCTTCCCTCTCATGCTCTCTGTCTCTCATTCTCTCTCTCTCAAATAAATAAATAAAATCTTTAAAAAAAAAAAAAAAGAAGTATTATTTGAGAACTCTCTAGTTATGTTTTTTTATATCTCAATTATTTTATTTTATCTTAACTCAGATGGAGAGCCCTCAGGGAAGTAACTGAGTTATATTTTATAACTTATGAGGCCCAAAAGACACCCCTGGAAATTCACACATAAATATGTCATCATCATCATAGTTGCCCCTGACAAGTGTGTTACATTTAAATAAGAACATAAAAATCCATGTTATTTACAATGATGGCTTTATGAAGTCCCCCTTTAGCCTAGTTTTGCCTTTCATGGAGCTTTGTACAAGTCTGAGAATTCTCTCCCCTAAAGGTCCATAGTAAAGCAGAGTAGAAATGTGACTCCCTTAGGCTTTATCAACAATATATTCCCTAAGGTTACAAGTCTCCAGAGTTGTTCAGATGGAAAATAAAATACCAGTTGGACATATTTAGTAAAAAAAAAAATTTTTAAGATTTTATTTATTTTAGAGAGAAAGAGGGAGTGCACCCGAGTGGGGGGAGGGGCAGAGGGAGAGAATCTCAAGCAGACTCCCTGCTGAGCGGGAACCAGACAGACAACCTGGGACTTGATCTCCAGAACCCATGAGATTATAACCTGAGCCAAAACCAAGAGTCTGCACTCAGCTGACTGAGCCACCCAGGCACCCCACTTAGTACAAATTTCTAGAATACCTCTTTTTAGTAATTAATTATCTGGCTTTCTCAATCTCTCAGTAGCTTTACACTTTTATAGATAATATAAAACTTTACTATTTACAAAGTTTCAAATATCAATAAATTTGCATTTTAGATGTAACCCTTTACATTTCACACTGTTATCTAATTTTTAAGTGAATGCCATTGTAGCTTATGTAATACTCATACAAATTTAAACACAGATGGTACACAAAATACTTCTTTTATCAATAGTGATGATGATGATGGGAACAGTAATGGTGATGATGTGGTGGCAAAGATGTCAACTAATACATTTTCACATGTTAATTGCCATACAATGAACCAAGTGCCTTCATAAATTAGGTCATTTAATCTTCTCAGCCAGTCCATGCAGTAACTAATAGCATACCACATTCTAAAATTAAGAAACTAAGCTTTAGAGATGTTAACAGATTTGCCCAAAATAGCTTGTAGCAGACAGAGCTTTGATTCTAATTGAGGCTGACTCCAAAGCCAAAGAGGCTAATGACAGCATATTTGAGTTTTTATTTTCCTCAAATGTCAAGATACATGTTTAATTAATTTGAGTTAATAAAGCGGAATTCCCTGTGGAATTCTCCCATGCAAACATTAGGTTTTTACGCCACTGGTTTGAACACATTTAAAAATTATCCTTTATAACATCAAGATATATTTTGTGTGAAGCATTTTGTTTTCAAAGAACTGCTTCTTAGGGGCGCCTGGGTGGCTCAGACGGTTAAGTGTCTGCCTTCGGTTCAGGTCATGATCCCGGGGTCCTGGGATCGAGCCCCGCATCGGGCTCCCTGCTCAGCGGGGAGCCTGCTTCTCCCTCTCCCTGTGCCCCTCCTCCCTGCTCATGTTTTCTCTCTCTCTCAAATAGATAATAAAAAAAAAATCTTTAAAAAAATAAAAAAATAAAAATAAAGAACTGCTTCTTAGAACACATAAAATAACAACCAGTCTGCATTATTAGGTTCTCTCTTTTATTTAGTTTAATGGCCTATTACCTTAACCCTCACTTTCTTTTCTGAATCTGCAATCTACTTTGGTTAATAATATGTATAAATGAAAAATAATTTTTCAGACTAGCTATTGTGCTTACAGATAAAGATGACAGAAGGATAAAACTAAGCATCAGTGAAAATAAAATATGTATTTTTTGAAAATGTAATTATAAGAATTATTCATTAGTGAGTTTTTTCTTACTATCTCAAAGCCCCTGTTTCCTCATCAGTGAAATGATTATAATATTCATCTCATTTAATAGTAAAAGGAGTAACAGTTTTTTAATAGTTATTATAGGCTGAATTATCTCACCTCAGAGTTCATATGTTGAAGAACACTTGGGATCTCAGAAGATATTTAATATTTTAAATATTTGGAGACAGGGTCTTTAAAGATGTAATTAAGTTAAATTAAAATGAGGTTGTTAGGGTGGTCCTAATCCAATCTGACTGGTGTACTTATCAGAAGAGGAAATTTAGACACAAGGAAAGATACACGGGCATGTGTGCAGAGAGAGACAACCATAAGAAGAGGTGCAAGAGGGGAGCTACAAGCCAAGGAAAGAGTGCTAGAACAAATTCTTCATTTACGGCAACTTGACCTTGGACTTCCAGTCTCCAGAACTGTGAGAAAATAATTTCTGTTGTTTACGCCCCCCCAGTCTATGGTATTTTGTATAGCAACCCTAGCAAATGAATAACACATACATATCTACAAATATACATACACATGTATACATATATCTATAACTAGCCAGAATTGGTGGTTATTATTGGTCTTGATTTTGATAACCCACCACCTAGAACAGTGCTAAGATATAGAAGGTATCTATTAATGAATTTATTAATTGTTTCATGTATATTAGTTTTGTCTTCCCTACTGGATTATAAACTCTTCCAGGGCAGCAATACTTACTGGATTACTACAGAATCTGGCACAGAACTGAACAGAGGATGGACACTAACTGTACTACAGAATTCTTGTTTCTCCAGTGGGAATCTATCTAGTTTGAAAATTATTTTAAGTCAGGTTTACTGAGGTCTAATTTAAGACAGTAAAAAGGTAAGTATGTGAGGTGACAGATGTGTTAATTAACTGAATTGTGGGAGTCATTTTATAATGTATACATATATCAAATCATCAGATTTTATACTTTAAATGTCTTATAATTATATTTGCCAATTATACCTCAGTAAAGCTGGGGGGGATAAAGAATTTAATGCATATACATTTCCCTCTAAGCTTTAGTTTTACCCTAAAAATTTTTATGTTTTATATTAATTCAAATATATTCTAATTTCCCTCTCTTAATTTTTTAAAGATTTATTTATTTATTTCAGAGAGAGAGAGAGACAGAGTGCATGAGTGGGGAGGGAGGTGCAGAGGGAGAGAAGCAGCAGCAGGGAGCCCAACTTGGGACCTGATCCCATGATCATTACCTGAGCCAAAACCAAGAGTTGGATGCTTAATCGACTGAGCCAACCAGGTGCTCCCCTTTTTAATTTTTGTATCTGAGTATAGTTGACATGCAATATTACATTAGTTTCAGGTGTACAAAATAGTGATTCAACAACTCTATACATTATTCTATGCTCACCATAAGTGTAGCTACCATCTGTCACCATACAATGCTATTACAGTATCTTTCTATATTCTGTAAGTACTGGTGAGGATGTGAAGAAAAACCGTCATGCATTATTGGTGGGAATGTAAGCTGATGCAGTCACTATGGAAAACAGTATGGAAGTTCCTCAAAAAATTAAAAATAGAAATACCATATGATTCAATAATTTCACTACAGGGAATTTACTGAAAGAAAACAAAAACATTGGGGCGCCTGGGTGGCTCAGTCATTAAGCATCTGCCTTCAGCTCAGGTCATGATCCCAGGGTCCTGGGATCGAGCCCCACACCAGGCTCCCTGCTCGGTGGGAAACCTGCTTCTCCCTCTCCCACTTCCCCTGCTTGTGTTCCCTCTCTCGCTGTGTCTCTGTCAAATAAATAAATAAAATCTTTTAAAAAAAAAAAAGAAAAACACTAATTCAAAGATATGTACCCTATGTTTATTGCAGTATTATGATAGCCAAGATAAGAAATTAACCCAAGTGTCTATTGATAGATGAATGGATAAGGAAGATGTTATATATATTATACATATACACACACACACATATATATATGTATACGCACGCATACACATGATGAAATATTACACAGTCATAAAAAGGGTGAGATCTAATTTCCTTTTTGATCTTTTCTTTGCCTCACCGATTACTTGAATATATGTTTTATTTATTATTAAAGATTTTATTTATTTATTTGATAGAGGGAGACACATCGAGAGAGGGAACACTAGCAGAAGGAGTGGGAGAGGGAGAAGCAGGCTTCCCGCCTAGCGGGGAGCCTGATGTGGGACTCAATCCCAGGACCCCAGGACCATGACCTGAGCCGAAGGCAGATGCTCAATGACTGAGCCACCCAAGCGCCCAATATGTTTTTTTTTTAATTTCCAAAAAGTTGGGATATTTCCAGATATCTTTCTGCTACTCATTCTCATTTAATTTTGTTGCACTCACAGAATATTTAAATATTTTTAATTTATTGAGACTGTTTTTATGGTGTAGTACCTGATCCATATTGGTTAATGTTCCATATGTACTTTAAAAGAATGCGTATTCTGGGTTCAACTACCTATAAATATTAGTTCAAGTTGGTTGATAATGTTATTCAGGTATTCTGTATCATTACTTCCTTAAGCTTACTAGTTTCATCAGTTACTGAGAGAAGTGTTGACGCCTCAATTTATAACTGTTAATTTTTTGTTTTGACTTTCAATTCTCTCAGTTTTTGGTTTCAGTAAGATGAGGCTCTATTGTTAGCTGCATACAGATTTAGGATTGTTATATATTCTTGAATTGACACACTAATCATTATAAAATGCCACCCTTCATCCCTCCCTTGTTCTAAGGTCTAATTGTTTGATACTAATATGGCCCCTCCAGTTTTGGTTTTCTCATAATTTCATCCTTTTACTTTAGACCTACTAGCGTCTTTATGTGTAATGTGGGTTTTTTTTATAGGCAGCATGTCTTTGGATCTTGCTTGTAAATCTGACAAACTGTCTTTTAATTGGGCCATTTGGACCATTTGCTTTATTGTTGGATTTAAGCATAAAATTTTTTCTATATTTTTTTCTGTTTTTCTCAACTGTTTTTTGTTCTCCTCCTACCCCTTTCCTGAATTTGCTAGGAGTTTTTTTTTTTTTTTTCTTAAATCTAATCTCATCTCCATTACTGGCTTTGTAGCTCCATCTCCTTAAAAAGTTAGTGATTTCTCTAAATTTTATAAGACATGTCACTAACTTGTTACATCCTCCTTCAAAAATAATATCATACCACAAAACATATGTAAAAAAATTACACCAGGTTATCCATGTGCTATTCTTCATACATTACTTGTTCAAATACTGTAAGCCCAACAATTTATTTTATTACTTGGCTTTTAGACAGTAAATTATTTTTTAAAGAGGTTAAATATAAGAAAGAAAGGCCTTTATATGTACTTTTATTTGTACTATTTCTGGCACTCATTATTTATATGCTAGGTCTAAGTTTCCCTCAATTGTCACACCCTTGACTGAAAGAATGTTTTCAAACATTTTTTTTCCGGAGTAAGTCTATTGGTAAGATTTCCCTCAGCTCCTTCCTGTTTTCCTGAAAACTCTTCATTTTAGCTTAATTTTTTGAAATATTTTTTACTCAGTATAAAGTTTCTGATTGACAGAATTTTAAATTCTTTTCTGACTTTGAAAGATGTGACTCTGTTGCATTCTGTCTTACATAGTTTAAGCCAAGAAGTGTGTTGCAATTCTTATCTTTGTTTCTGTGTATATTTCTTTTTTCTTCTGTCATAATTTTCTTTTTCTTTTTCTTTTTAGCAGTTTTACTAAGAAATATCTAGGGGTGTGTGTGTGTGTGTGTATTTGATGGGATTCTCTGAGCTTCTTGCATCTGAGGTTTATCTTTCATTAATTCTGTGAATGCTATTTTCCTATCAAATACTTTTTTTCCTTCCTTATTATTTCTCTATTCCCATCTGAGATTCCATTGACACTTATATTAGACCATATAATTTCGTCTGTCCCCCATGTTGTGGAAATTCTGGTTTTTGTTTTGGTTTGGTTTTTAGCACTTTTTACTCTTCTGGTTTCAGCTTGAACTATTTCTATTAATCTTTCTTTTAACTAGTTCTTTATTCTTTCATGGTTAGTATGCTGAGAAGTCTATCAAAAGAACTATTTACCTCTGATAGCATTTTTTTAATTTGCAGCATTTCTATTGGACTTTTTCTTATAGTTTTGTTTACTGAAATCTGTATGCACATTTTACACCCTTTCTACTCTATCTTTTAGCTTATTAGTCATAGTTGTTTTAAATTCACAAATCTCTGTATCCAGTTCTGCTGCTTCTTTATCAATGGGTGCTTATTCTTCCTTTTTTGTGTATCTAATTATGTCAGCCATTAGTATGGGGGCTGAGCCAACCTAATTATTAGTTGAGTTGGTTTCAAGATTTATTGTTGTTAGAACTTCCTTTGGAACACCACAAGCTCCCAGTTCTCCAGCAGCGGGCTGCTGATGTCTTGTGCTTAGCGCTACACTTATTGTCAAAGGACTTCTCTCAGAGTTCTTGCTCCACCCTCAGTTTTCAGCAGGACCTGCATGCCTGAAACACAGAGCTTTTCTCTACAACTCTTTCACTTCCTCATTGGTCGACTACTGTGATACCTCATCTGGTAAAAAACTCATGGTGGGAGCAGAGGGTGACAGTTTTCAGTTCTCCTGGCCCAGTCTTAGTCTTGGTCAGATGCTGTGTACTGGGTCGTAAAAACCTGGTTGTTTTCCTCACTTCATCCAAATGCTTCCTTGCATCTGTGCAGAGTTTTGAGACAAAATTTTCTATTCCTTTCTCAGTCATAGCAGAACTGGTTATTATCCATACAACATTCTCTGTCTAAGCTCTGTCTTCTGGGTCAGATAGCTTTGGCTGCTCCCTTGGTGGTGATGTACCTTTGCCTGAGACCCTGCTCAGAAGGATTTCTTGGTCTTTCCACAACCGCTGACTACTGTTTCTTCCAATTCACTGCATGGCTTGTGGTGGGCCATAGGGCTTTCTTTTTATCTCTCAAGAGGAGATAGATTTTGCTTCTATCTCTCTTCTAGAACAGATGACTTGTTTCTACCTTTCCCTTATAAATAAAGATCTTTTCTGGGTTCTATTCTTAAGTTGCTTGAGGCTTTTGCTTTATATAATGGAAAGGCTCCAGACATGGGCAAGATTTTGTGCCCATGTACCACTAAAGGTAGCTCTTTCCTGCCCTGCCCCTAATCTTTCTCGAGTATCCAGTGGAAGCCTATGAAAAAGAGATGGAAAGTGAATGCACACTCCCATTGGGCCTGGAATTCCCAGAGGTTCTAAACTTTCATGCTAGCCCCAACCCAACCTTTAATAATATATTAAATTGTGACTGTTTTCTTCTTACCTGATTTTGCAGCGGCTGTTTCTTCATGTTCTGCCAAAGAGGAAACAATTCATTTGTGCCATCTCTCCTTGAAAGGGCCTACCACTCTGGAATTTACTCTACCAGCTTACCTCAAGACCTCAGCTCTGATAATTTCAAAAAAAAGTTATAATTTTGAAGATTAGCCTTTTCTCCTTGTTAAGGTGGGAGTAACATTCCTTGCAGCTTTTTATGTCCTAAGTAGTAGTACAACTCCCTATTGAAGATCTTTTGAGGAGTTCCCAAATACAGTATGAGTACCTGGTATACTGAGATAGTTGAAAGCAGAAGTAGAAAAAAAAAAGGTAGATTTATGGATAAATTCCATAGATATATTTAATAGGGCTTATATCTTTTACTTGAAATTTCTGGTTCTTTATGTTGTATCTCTCAATGATTATGTTAAAAGCCCTTTTAAAAGTTAGAAAAAAATAAGTTTTAAAACTATTTTTACTTCATCTAGAATTCTTTATTTCATTGTCATACTTCTGGTACAAACCCATTATATTTTAAAGTGAGTTTGCATTATGAGGGGACACCAGAGAATCAAGACTTAAGTTTTTTAATGTAAGAATATGTAAGAATAAGATTTATAACCCCCAGAGTGTCTCCAATACACTCTGAAATTTACCAATGGCCGGAAGGAAGATATAGCATCACTCTTCTAATATTATAAACAGAAAACAGAATAAATTCCATTGCACAATTAGATGTATAACCCTTGAGAATATTTTTTAAAAACTATATTGTTAAAGTAATAGAATTTGGCACGCTGAATGTTAGATCTATAAACCCATTGTATTCCTCCCTAGAGAAAGACATAATGAAAAAACCAAACAGCAAATGTATCGATGTCTCAATCAAGAGCAAGTCTGAGGAAAGGAGGAAATCCTGCATATATATAACGAGGGGTAACTAGTGGCTTGAGAAATTCCAAGAAGCCAATGTAGAGAATGTTCTCTTATCAAACTTCACACTGAAAATGTTCCTATGGGAAGATCAAGGACAGGTAATTACTGCATCTTTTAAAATCTCAATTCAAGGACTGACTATTTACTCTCCCAACCAATACTTTTTGGCTCATTAGGGGTTGGCACTATTGCAATAAAATATTTTGTTACATTACCAAAATAAGACAATCTGAGACACAGGTGGACAGAAAATGTCAGATTGTTCAAAAGACACTAATTTCCTGGAATTTTTGTTAAAGCTTCCAAACATCTTCACAACAACTTTCTAATATAACTTTTCAGTAACATGTGTATAACCACAAATCAGCAAATTTGTTGGTATTATCATGTTGCTAAATATTCCTAACTCAACCTTTCTTAAAATGTGGACAGGAGAATAGGAAATTTATATTCCTCCAAGTTCTTTGCCACCTTATGAATTTCAGTAAGATAGAAATCAGCCTTTTCTGGACACATTTTAGGGAAACCTAGCCTTTCTTCTATAGTCCATTCTGACAACATGAAAAAAAGCCCCAAAGAAAGTGAAAACAGCTACTTTCTCTCTTATTCTAATGGTAACACCAAAGGTCAGTTTACTTACAAGAATGGAATACAAATGGTAAATTGCAAAAGGTAACTATACTCCTAAGATTAGCAACCATTACATTGCTCATTGTTCTGCTATCATGTGTCTAGGTGCATAATCTTCTCTGTTCAGTTCCATTTTGTGATCTCCCCAGTCAGCTGCTAGTGATGTTATAGAGGTGTTTCATTTAAAAAAAAAAAAAATTTCAGATGAAGGATTACAACCATATAATCATATTGACACATAACAGTCCTTTTGCATAAATATAATACAGCCTCCAGCCTGGATTGATTCCAAGTCTTAAGCATCTAAGAGGAGAATGTTCTTGGAAAGAATGGATTTTCTTTAATAGTCTTAATAGCCACAGTTCCATTTCTCAAGCCCTAGACACTGCGGTTGTGTGTGCCTCTAAGGATTTCCCTCACCAGGTACAGTGTTAAAATAGGTACTATAGGACATTTTGTGTAAATTGAAAGTATCCCTGAGAAGGGTACATGCAATATTATTCAATCCAATTTGAAATATTTTTAGAAGACTCCGATAGCACCATAAGCTTTGTCCATTAGGCATTGAATGCATGCTATTTTGATATATCACTGAAGAGACAGTTGGATTCTACACTAAGATGTCAGTTCAGATTTTTTTTTTTTTTTTTTTGAGAGAGAGAGAGTGTGTGCGTCCGTGCGCGCATGAACTGGGTGGAGAGAAGGGAGAGGGAGAGAGAATCTCAAGCAGGCTCCACACTCAGTGCAGAGTCCAACACAGGGCTTGATTTCATGTTCCTGAGATCATGATCTGAGCCAAAATCAAGAGTCACTCAACTGACTGAGCTACACAGGTGCCCCAGTTCAGGATTTAAATAATAGTTTACATTTGTGTAACATGTATTTTCTTTTTTCTAAATTTAGGGAGGTATGAAGAACAAATGGGGCAAAATTGGTGTAGTATATCCACATTTTTTGTACCCTTCTAATTATATATGCATAGTAGCAATAAATAAAACATGAAAGAGAAAAGCAAACAAACAATACTCTAGTAAAAGATAAACTTTTCTGTAGATTGGAAATGAATTATAAATACAAAGCAGTGAGGAGAATGAAACCAAAGTCTTGCTGAATCTCAGGTTGAGGAGAAGGTAGTAGTAGACTGAAATTTACTTATAGGGGGTTAACAGGGACCAGAAGAGACTTTCCTATGCCTGAGGTCTCACATTTAAGAAAGAAGCTAAGAATAAGTGCTGATGATGGCCACCTGTGGCTAGGGCTCATATGAACAAGTGCACTGAAGCAATAGGAGGATATAAACACAATTTCATAAATAAGAAATAAATCGGTCTGGCTCTATAACAAGCTGGGTTCACAATATCTACAAGGTAGAAAAAAACCCAAAATGATAAACCTGATTCTAGATGCTGATTATTATGAAACATGGCTTTAGAGAAAAATCACATAGTAGGATGGAAGGAGGAAGGAAGGTAGAGAGAGAGAGAGAATCCTTTCCAATCAAAATGAACCTACAAACTGAAATTTTGCATTGTTTGAAGAAAATGCACACATCAATAAAACTGAAACTGAAAATCCACAACTGGATGGGGCACCTGGGTGGCTCAGATGGCTAAGCCTCTATCTTCGGCTCAGGTCATGATCCCAGGGTCCTAGGATAGAGTCCCACATCAGGCTCCCTGCTCAGCAGAGAGCCTGCTTCTCCCTCTGCCTCTGCCCCTCCCCCTGCTCATGCTCTCTCTGTATTTCTCTGTCTCAAATGAATAATTTTTAAAAATCTTAAAAAAAAAAAGAAAATCCACAACTGGAACATAAATTCACTCCACATGAAGTAAAATTATAGGTGTTGTTGGGCAGAGGCTCTAAGACAGTGAAGAAACTAACAGTATTAAATAGAAAAACAATGAGAAACTATTCATTGTGTCTGGAAAGATGGGGATCAGTGATTCAAAATCACTGACAAAACTTAAGGCTTCAATAACTGGGAAGATAGAGAACATACCCAGTGAACTAACAGATCTGGCCAAAGAAATATGCAGGCCTAATGTTGAAATTGACAAGTGGCTTTCTGTGTCTGTCTATGATAAATATGGGATGAGAGAAAGCTAAAGAGAGAACAATTCATATGGCAAGCAGAATTTAGAGGAAATATAAAGAATTTAGACATGCTGGATTACAAATAAAGCCATTTCATACTTCTAGACTTTCCAGCTCTGGTCTTAGAGTAAAGATCAAATCAAGTGTGTGGCTGTAAGACCTTTAGTTAAGAGCACAAAGAGATTTATGGGAGTGCCCAGTAAACTTTCACAGGAAGACAAAGACTTTCCAAGAATTTTAAGAGTATTGTCTAAAAACAACTTCACATATAGCTCAAAGTAAACAGAGGTCTATTTCTCAAGAACTATGGATGTGGCTTTTGGCACATTGAGGACATCTCAATCAGATTTATAAACAGTCTAAAATATTTTTAAGGGAGTTATAACAGGCCCAACTATTGGGAATAGAGAGTTCAAATTAAAAGAAGCCTCTGGGATCCCAAATTTCTATGGTGAGGAAATGGCCAAGAATGCCTTTCAGAAAATAACTGGACCCTTACTAGGGTTCATGCCCTTACCCTGGAAAAAGAGGCTCTGACAACATGTGTATGGCTGGATTTCAGAATTGTTGTTAACTAGTGATTTCTAGATGCCTCATTCCATTTCTCCCTTTTTTGATTGGGTATGGCTATTGTAATTATTCTGTCCTTGTCTTACTATTATATGTTGAGTGTATAGTGTATGAGTTACTAGTCCTTTTTCTTTATAAGTCTCTAGATCATAAGTGGCTCTACCTGAAGAGCTATATATGAGGAGTGTCAGTTATCTCCTAAGCTGTTGCAGATAATAATGCCATGATCAGATAAAATTGTGGGATAAAAGGGAGAAGCTATATTTTGCATGTGGGAAAATATGAGCCATTTGGTCTAGATGATGGGTACTACAATAGACTTTCCATAATGCCCACTCCCCCAAATAACACTGGTCTCTCTCCACACTTTTGAAATATCTTTGTAGCTTCTCCCATTTACATGTGGAATCTGGACTGGTTTTGTTCTTTAACTAATAAATTATGGGGGAAATTAAGTTGTACAAATTTGAAGTCTAGGCCTTAAGAGACCTTGCAACTTCTGCTTTCAACCTTTTGGACTGATTCCTTCATCATATGGACAAGCCAAACATAACCTACTAGAGGATGAGAGGCTACATAGCTGAAGAACAGGGCACCCAACAATAGTCATCAACAACTGCCAGACAGGTCAATGAGACCATCTTGAAACACACTTCCCAGTTGGGCTGACTGAACCTGCAAGAGTGAGTTCAGGTAAGATTAGTGGAAGAAACACCCAGTGAAATACAGGCCAAATTGAAGGATCATAAAGAAGTAAATGATGGTTTTAATCATAAAGTTTGTTTGGGGGACAAGGGGAATAGTTATTAGAAAGCAATGGATAAATGGTACCCAAAACTATTAGATAAACTAAAATCTAGCTAACACCCAAAGAGAATTAATGAATGGGAACACAATACAGGACATTCACTCAGTACAAAACATAAAGTGATAATTTTTTTAATACGAGAAAATATAAGACATGTAAACCAGTTTGAAAGAGGCATCCAATTGACTAATAGGGGTTCCAGAAGAAGATAATGAAGGGAATGGCACAGAGACATACAAAGAGATAATTTTTGAGAACCAAGTTATGAGACTGCACTCTGTGTACCAAGGGGATATATAAATGAACCCAAACCTAGAGCATATTACAGTGAGACTATGGCACGTAAGTATTAAAGAGAATACATTTTTAAATGTCAGAAAGAAAAGACATATTACCTATAGAAAAACATCAAAACAACAAAAAATCTTTTCACTACCAAAACAGTTGCCCCAAAATAATGAAGTAGTATCATCAAAATGTTCAAGGAAAATAATTCAGTGTAGGATTTTATATCCAACTAAACTATCTCTCAAGAAATTAAGCAAAATCAAGAAGTGCTTCAGAAACACAAATGTTAAGAGTTTACAACTCATAGAATATCACCAAACAAGAAAAGCATCTATTTAATTTTTATATAAAGTTAATATGGAGGAAAGGCATAATATATAAGAATATCACTGTGTACAGAAATAGATAAAACACATCATTTAATTTAAATAACTACTAACTAAAAATAAGAAAATTGAACTTTGCCATTTCTATGAGAATGCAAGTCCTATGATGATTTTATCTCTGAGATGTAAGCTTTAATGTTTGTAACATAGTAAGGTTCAATAAGTATTTATTAAATAGACTATAGGTCCTTAGTCATGGGAATAAAAGGTACAGCATAGGGAATATAGTCAATGGTATTATAATAGCATTGTATGATGACAGATGGTAGTTATATTTGTGGTAAGCAAAAGGTATGAACTTGTCAAATCACTATGTTGTACACTTGAAACTAATATAACATATGTGTTAATTAAACTTCAATAAAAAAGACTGTAAGTCCTTGAAGAGGGCAAAACTATTGAAAATCTAGATTTAGCAGAGAAAATAGTCAACTATGCATTTAAATAATTAAAAATTCTACTAAAAATAGAAATATAACCTTCAATAAAAGGCAGAAAAGGAGGGGAAATGCAAAAAAAAATGATAACAAAGAGAAACATTAAATTTAGGCAGTAGAATTAAAATATATCAATTACCAAAATTAATGAAAATATTTTAAACTCATCTACTATATGATCAAGATTACAAAATAGACAAAATGAACAAGTCTGGTGTTTGTTATAAGAAAAATAACTAAAGTAAGTATATAACAAAGTTGAAAATAAAAAACATAAAAAGTGTAACATCAATAAGTAACCAAAATAAAAATGAATAAAATAGCATTTAAGAAATCATTAGTATCAATAAAGCAGCCATTCATTTACAACTTCTGCATGCTTTGCTGCAAATCAGTCACATCTACCCTCCTCAGTGGCTTGCCTTTGAGCACTGTAGCAAATTAACTCTTGCAGAGAATCAGAAGTGGTTGGTGGTCTGTGTTCTACCCCAGGGATGCCTTCAGCTAGTGCTCAACTGTTATTGGACTATTAAAAACTCAGCTCCTTTGCCATAAGTCAGGATACCCACTGAACTACAACTTATGCTACAGAGTTCACCAAATGGTCAAGCAGTCTGAGATGTCACCAAAATTGTATCCTTTCTGGGCTGCTTCTTCCTTTTCCTGTTTCCCCCACATTCCTACTTGTTCTTTCTGGGGGTACTTCCTTAGTGAATCACCTGTATTTGAATCTTTGGCTCATTATCTACATCTGTAGGAACCTAACCTAAGACAACTATATAATATTACTTTAAGAAGTACCTGGAGTGTCACTTATGCCTATGATGTGAAAAGTTGGAAAGAGCATTGTTCCCACACTAATAAGATGAAAATGCCAGATAAACTACAAAATCATGACTTTTCTTGAACCCATCAGAGAACTGAGATCTCAGGGCAACCAATTAGCTTGGAATTCCAGGGAAAATATCTCCATGCAGACAGGACACATACACTGAAACACACATGGCAAAGCATGAGAAAAAGAGACACTAGTGCCATTCAAGTGGCTAAAAAGAACTTACCTATTTTTTAAATGAATTTATAAAATCTGAGTATGGGCTAGCCTAAGAGTATAGAACCCCTGGGAGACACAGACACAGGGGCATTCATACTACTTGCAGGCTGTCCTCCACAGACCTCTGCTAGGGTCAAAGAAGGAATGGGGTATGTTGGCAATAAAGAGAAACCCTCCCATGATTGTGCAGGTTTAGGTAAGGAGATTTTCCAACATTAGAGGAAAGGCATAAATTCCCATTTAAAACCTTCTCCTCTATAGAACAAAAGCCTTAAATTGCTGGGAAGTTGCAGCACAAATCACCACTCCAGGCTCACTTGAAGATGAAGCTAGGAAAAGGTAAAAATAAGAAACAACTTCTATCTCTGGAGTAGGAATAGGAAATTGTCTTAGGACCAGACCGTTAGAGGTCTCTTACCACGAGGCGAGGGGCAGGAAACTCTCACACAAGGGTTACTAATGATCCATAGCAGAGTTTAGCTTACATGGGTAGCAAGGCAGGTTTACTAAGGAAATTCTAAACTTGAAACCAAGTTCACCTAGCACTAGCAAATTAACTCTTGCAGAGAATCAGAAGTGGTTGGTGGTTCAGTTTAAAACTGGACCAAAATAAAGAGAAAATCCCCCTGTCCCATAACCAGGATCACAACACAAATTAACAAATACTAGCAATCTACCACTGGAGAGGACAAGGACATAGGAAGACCCCCTGTCAGGTGCAAGAGCAAGAGGGAAGACTAAAAACTGAGGATGGATAAGGAGAATTAAGAAAAAGACACTCTGGTTCCATACAAATTTTAGCATAGAACCAGAGAGTTTTTTTCTTAATTCTCCTTATCCACTAAAATTTTTATGGAATCACAGAAGATTCCAAACAGCCAAAGCAATTCTGAGAAAGAACAAAGCTGGAGGTATCACAATCCCAGATTTCAAGATAGACTACAAAGCTTAGTAAACAAAATGATATGGTGCTGGCACAGAAACAGACATAGATCAATGGAACAGAGTAGAGAGCCCAGAAATAAACCCACAATTATATGGCCAACTAATCTGTGACAAAAGAGGCAAGAATATGGAATGGGGAAAAGACAGCCTCTTCAATAAATGGTGCTGGGAAAACTGGACAGCTACATGCAAAAGAATGAAACCGAGCCACTTTCTAACACCATACACAAAAATAAACTCAAAATGGATTAAAGACCTAATTGTGAGACCTGAAACCATGAAAATCCTAAAAGAGGACACAGACAGTGATTTCTCTGAGATTGGCTGTTGCAGCATTTTTCTAGATCTGTCCCTTAAGACAAAGGGAAAAAAGGAAACTTAAACTATTGGGGCTACATCAAAATAAAAAGCGTCTGCTCAGCAAAAGAAACCATCAACAAAACAAAAAGACAATCTACTGAATGGGAGAAAATATTTGTAAGTGATATATCCAATTAGGGGTTGATACCCAAAATATATAAAGAACTTATACAATGCAACATCAAAAAAAAAAATCCAATTTAAAAATGGGCAGAGGAACTGAATAAACATTTTTCCAAAATGACATATACATGGCCAACAGACCCATGAAAAGAGGCCCAACATCACTAATCACCAGGGAAATGCAAATCAAAACCACAATGAGATATCACCTTATACCTGCTAGAATGGCTGGAATCAAAATGCTAATAAATAACAAGCGTTGGCAAGGATACGAGCAAAAGGAACCCTTGTGCACTGCTGGTGGGAATACAAATTGGTACAGCTACTATGGAAAATAATATGGAGGTTCCTCAAAAAAATTAAAAATAGAAATACCATATGATTCAATAATTCTACTGGGTATTTACCCAAAGAAAACAAAAACACTAATAATAATATTATATATATAATGGTATATAATGGACATTGGGCAAAGCGGATGAAGGGGTGTGGAAGATACAGGTTTCCACTTATGGAACGAGTAAGTCATGGGAATAAAAGCCACTGCATAAAGAATATAGTCAATGATATTGTAATAGCAATGTAAAAGAACAGACGGTAGCTACAGTTGCAGTAAACGCAGCATAATGTACAAACTTGTCAAATCACTAAGTTGTACACCTGAAACTAATGTAGCATTGTGTGTCAAATACACTCAAATTAAAAAAAAAAAAAAATTTTTAAAGAAAAACACTATGGCACCCAGTCTACCCTAAGGTATTGTTGGAAGAATTTGAAGGTGGTGATACACTGATGGTAACCATAGCAACAACATAATCCCACCTAAACTCATGACTAGATTGACACAAGTCTCCACATTAACAGTCTAGCAGAAGAGATACACACATTTCTATGCAAAAATGGCTATTTACTTCAGTCTGTATTGTGCTGCCTTGATGTCCAGAATCAATAAAAATAAAATTTCAGACACACAAAAAATAAGGAAAGAAGAATCCACTAAGATACAGCAATCAAATCAAATCCAACTCAGAAAGACCCCAGTGTTGGAATTATCAGGCAATAAATTTAAAACAACTATGATTAATAATCTTTAAATTCTAAGTGTAGTTTCCTCATCTTCAAAATGGGGACTTTAAAAAGCATCGGATTCATACGGGTTTTATGCAGATTTCATGAGATAATGGTATTAAGTGAATATTTTAAAAATTCCCAACACAGGGCGCCTGGGTGGCTCAGATGGTTAAGCGTCTGCCTTCGGCTCAGGTCATGATCTCAGGGTCCTGGGATCGAGTCCCGCATCGGGTTCCCTGCTCAGTGCAGAGCCTGCTTCTCCCTCTCCCTCTGCCACTCCCTCTGCTTGTGCTCTTCTGTCTATCTCTCTATCAAATAAATAAATAAAATCTTTATAAAAAAAAATTCCCAATACAGAGCAAGGATTTAGTAAAGAGAGAGTAGTTGTAGTCACTATTATCTTGGACACTTAATTAAAAGTTTGCTAGTTTTATTCCAAAGATTCCTGCGAATATATATAAGCCTTACCTTCCCCACTCCAAGCTGATGACCACCACCCTCTTGCTTTTGCTATGGGTTTTTCATCAGGAAGGGGAGATGAAATGGTAGCTAAACTTCTTTCTCTATTTGTATCTTGGCTATTAGTAACTCTTCCAGTTCTCTACTCAAAAACATTGGGAAGGCTTTTCTCACAAAAAAAGTCAGAAACCCCACTGTAGTCTACATCTTTGTCATCATAGAATTCAAAATTCAATTTTCCACTTTTTATCTTATTTCTATTTGTCTCTACCATAAAACCAAATAGGCTAGATAGCACCACATATCAATTTAAAATATTATTTGCAATACACTTTGAATCTTTCCCTTGAAATGTATATTGCCTTTACAAGTGAATTTCAATTAAAAGTCTGTTTTCATACACTAATCAGAGATACCCACTTGCATGATGAATATTGTGCCTGAAAATTCAAGACTATCATTCAACAGGCAGAACCTGGATTACAGAATCAACTTTCTCCCACCAATATTTTCAGAGTTTATAGCTCTCTTTTATTTTTATATTGCTTGAGTGACTTCTCTTGATAGATAGTATGCCATGAAATACAGTCTTCAACTAATAAAATATATAGGAATCAAGCAACAGAATGTGTTCATTTGTGCTAACCTTAGATTCTCCCTTTTATAACCAGGCTGCAAAGACGGTGTGGATATCATTGGCCAGGTAGGTACTTGTAACCAGCAGAGATATTGAGTATATCTAACATATGGCACCTTCATGGTTGCTGTGGTTCTTTCAAAGATGATTTATCAAAATTAAAGTTATGCACATATACTCAATTTTCCCTAGCTACTTTACTCTGGTTTCCTCTTTAAATTAAGATTACTTTTTTTTATATAAGATTTCATTTATTTATTTGAGAGAGAGAGAGAGAGCACGCACATGAGAGGGGGGAGGGTCAGAGGGAGAAGGAGACCCCCTGCCGAGCAGGGAGCCCGATGCGGAACTCGATCCCGGGACTCCAGGATCATGACCTGAGCCGAAGGCAGTCGCCTAACCAACTGAGCCACCCAGGCGCCCCAAGATTACTTTTTAAAAGAATAATTATTTCAAGAAGGCTAAACCCAGAACTGTTGGTATCATATAGTTCATTGCCCTCATTTAAAGAGGATAAGTGACCTCCCCACATCAATGGCAAAGGTAGGATTGCAAACCCAGGTCATGTGACTTGAGTCCATCCTGCAGACAATTCTGCCATGCTGCCTCTCAATATTCTCCAATATCCTCCAGTAGTCTAACTCTGCCACTAATTGGATGACCTTGGAAAGCCACTTAATTTCTCTAACACATCACTTCCTCATATGGAAAATGGGGCTAATAATAATGGCACTCTCACAGTGTCATTGTGAGAATTAAATGAGTTACTATTTCAAAGAACATACAACAGTGTTTGACACATTGTAAGCACTATGAAGGTGTTGGCTAAAATAAGTTCTGCTACTTTAAAAACCACCCTTGAGTTATCTTATTGATATCACTTAACATTTTGATAAGGTAGCTTTAAAATTGCTAGTGCAAATTGTGGTTAAAAAAAAATAATTGTTAGTCTGGGGCTGGAGTATATTGGAACACTGCCATGAAATCCCCTGTAGTTCTGTGATCACTTGCCTGAAAATAGCAAAGAAGCACACAGTTACTCAAATCCTTTGTGGAAGAAAACATATTCATAATTCAGTGACATTAATTATGATAGCTAGTATTTACTGGGCACTTACTAGGCACTATTCTAAATATTACTTATTAATTCTAATTGCCAGAATAACCCTATGGAATAGGTACTACTCTTATCCCCATTTTACAGATTAGGAAACAGGCACAGAGAAGTAGCTTGTGCAAGTTCACACAGCTAAAAACTGGTAAAGTTGAAATAGGAGAATTGATTATGTCCTGAGCACGTCCCAATTTAGCCAGTCCTCCACTCTCCTCTTGCCCCAGAGTGGCAGAATCCCACTGAGAAATATAAATAAAGAATATATAAAGGAAATATATATATATATTTCTAAAACATAGTCTCCTCACTGCCTGGTGGTAAAAAATTATAAATGGACAGTTCTACTGAAAGTGATCAAGTTCAGGAAGTAACTGAACCTTAGTTCCTTCCTCAACCTCAGTGAAAAGCCTGAGACTGTCAATGGCACTGATGTTTCCCCTGGGTATGAGAGAGCTGAGGGTTTTAAACACAGCAAAAATGAAGAAGTGAGTGTGTAACCTGCAAAAGGTAAGACACTTTATGAGAGCATTAGCCAACCTTATCAACTTAAGAGCATTAACCAGTCTTATTAACCAATTTTAACAATGTGGTTAAGAATTCCCACCCTCTTTGCCACCCAACCACTTCTAAATTTTTCTGCCTCTAGGGGAAAAGAGCTGCATATTCTGGGAGTAAAAAAAGAAATTCCTAAGAAAGCATCTAGAATCTAGAAAATTTTCTGGATCAATGATGAGCACAAGATTGCAAACCATGGTGACTCTGAGTGTATTTGTAGAACTGAGTTGAACAGACTTGTCCAACAACCCAGGCTTTGTCTCCCCAAAGAGGGTGTGTGGACCACATGTTCTTTACAGTTGGGAAGAGCTGATCATGGAAACATAGTCAGCCCCTTTCCACTTTTAAGACTCAGATATGGAGGAAATGGAAAGAATTTTGGCCACTAGCTCCATGTTGTTTTCCCCAATACGTTTCTGTTACACTGGCAACTAAAAAAATGAGGCTTTGGCAAAGACTTTAGGGAGAAATGGTGAGATGAAAAGATGCCAGGATAGGCAGACTTTGATAAATTGCTGATGAGCAGGCCTTAGGAAGCCCTCTCCATAGTGAGAAGAGAAGCATGCTTGGGTTGGAGACCCATCTACTTATCCCAGGTGATAGAAAGAGCAATCGCTCCAGTTGGTGGAAGAAATGAGGTAGGGGGGGTACAGGATGTTAGGAATACATACCCTTATTACTACCAGGATACCACTCTACAACCTTTGCATGGGACAAATGAAAAGCAGAGGCCTTGACATTGTCCTTTTTAGGACACTGGCTCAACAAATACCTATTGCCAACTCATAATATGCTAGGCATTGCTGATACACTGGTCAACTAGAAAGATAGTTTCCTGTCCCCAAGGAGCTGATAGAGTAGAGGAGAATAATTACCAATTATCACTGTAATGAGCATACAAAGAAGTATAGATCATAATGGAGCCCATAATAGGAAACCTAACTTTACTTAGTCAAACAAAACATAAAGAGGTATTTAAGCCGAGGCTTCAAGGATGGGTAGGATTCAGCTTTTCATCATCTATGTGGGGATAATGAGGAGAAGCTGATGAGATTTTAGACAGGGAAAAAAGAAACATAACCTTGATGGCTCACTCACAAGGCTGAATTTATGCTTGAAAATATTAATCTATCTTCTTCTACCCAGAACCAGGAAGGATTGAGGAATGAGTATATGAGCTCATATGTATCATATGCTTCCTATGTGCCTCCAAAATGCTAAGCTCTTCCTATTTGATACCTTATTTCCTGCAAGCAGCAGTCCTTTAAGGAAAGTGCTATCATTCTTTCCATTTTACACAGGACAAAATGAAAGAGCAAAGAGTTTATACTGCATATAAATTTAAAGCCAGGAATTCAAATGTAGGTCTCCCTGGCACACACCCTAAAATCTTCTGCACATTTGTTAAAGGAAGACAGAAACAAAAAAGTCATACTCAGTACAAGCAGAAAATATCCTGAGGAAGAGGAATGAGGGGGAAATGCTCCTGTCTGCCTATTAATTTCAAAAACACATTACCAGAATCTATTTGCCTGTTTAGAGAAAAATGTGTGGGGATTCTTAAAGAATCAATACCAGGAGGCACCACTGGGAAGCCTGTTACAGATGACCAAGATTTGCTATGGAGTCCGACTCCTCTGTTCTCTTGTAAGGTGTCTGTCGACTCAAAACCCAATGTACTTAATTTCCAACATAAAGGACATTTTTCCAAGATGAAATTGAAGATGATCCTTCTCAAAATAGAAAGCATTTCGTACAGGAGAAATCTAGCTTTCTCTTGAGTCATCTGATGTCACTGCTTCCAATAGTCCTTATTGTGCAAGACAGCTCTCTTAAAGCCCAAAGTTGTTTTTGTTTGGAAAAGGAAAGAATGAAGTCGGGGGG
>NC_138376.1:57723216-57731061 GCF_054177405.1 Leptonychotes weddellii
AATGCACTATTCACACTCTTTTAAAGAAGCCCGTGAATCCACTCATCTTAAGAGTTGTCAACTTTGTGTTTTAAAATTCATTTCAATCACATAAGAATAAGGCACTTTCTTCATCTTTTAGCAAGTCAAAAGAAAGACAAACAAATCAATACATGCTTTTCAAACCAAAAAATGTATGTTTTCATTACTGAGAGAAGTAAAAAAAAAAAAAAAAATTCTTCTATCAGCAATAGTGGCATTAAACCACAACACTTCTCTTCTTCATTTATTGGTAAAATATTTTTTCTTTTATAGCAAATAAAATGTTTGGAGGGTTTTTTTCCTTTTTTACTAAGTCTTCATAATAATCTCCTTGGGACTGAGTTCTAAACTCTTTGGAAAGTACTGATATGTTAATTGGCTTTTAAAATTCTCTTAAAATTATAAATTTCACTTAATTGCCACATATGGCCTTTCCTTTAAATATTAATGATTCTTCAACAAGTAATATCTATAAACAAAACCAGACTTCAAAAGCCCTCTCTCATAAGGGAATGAAAATCTGGTAGATTTTGCTAGCCTGCCACAACTGAAAAACCAACACAGAGTTGAGGAAATATTCTGTTCCAGAGAGTATAAATACACAGAACAAAGGATGTGTACTTTGGCAGTCACTGCTAAGAAACAGCACAAAGAAGGAGAGAAACAAGGTCAGACAATCGTGTCTCCCATTCAGAACCTGGGAAAAGAGCAATAGTTGTCATTAGAAGGAGAAAATGTTCTAAGGGTTGAGGGAGAGGGAAGGACAAGAGCTAGTCTAGTCGTCTCACTTGAGTGATACAGAAACAGAAGAATGGAAGGCCACATTCACACAACCAGGCAGATGAACATAAATATTGAGCACTCTCCTCATCTTGAAGCCTTTTGTTTTATCCCATGGGTAGCATCATCCCAAACTTATAGATAAAACAAAATACAGGGACACAAAATGACTCCATTGAGACTTCACAAGCAAATGAGTAGAATAACCCCAAAACCTGGGACCAGTGCTCCACATAGCAAGCCTGCTGGATGAGGTCTTGAGCTGTACAATTATGGAACTCTGTCTCCTTCCGTCCGTCCGTCCATCCATCCATCCATCCATCCATTTATACTGTGTTAGGTTTCAGATCCAGAGAGCTCCTACGTATGATGTGTTCCTTCAGGGTATTTGCATCATAAAGAGGACTTTGATCTTCAATTACCAGTGTGGCCAAAGTTATTTACAGGGGTCAATGAGTCACTGATTATTCAATATCTAAATGGGGGAAAAAGCCACAACTTAAATTCCCTGAATATAAAATTTTCTGAAAATAAAATGGAAACATTTTGTTACTCTAGCAAAAACAATTCAATAAAAGCAAATACATAAATCACAAACTTGGACCAAAAATGGATATGAGACTGATTAAGCTATTAAGTGGCTTTCTGGTAATACAGTAGGATAAATTCTATTTTCCTGGATAAGCAAGTGTCAAGAAAGTCAGATTTAGGTTGTCTGTTCTATTTTGGCCAAACCTGACTCCATCATTAATTTCTAATAATTTCCATGATCTCTCACCTCCCAGGTAACCATGAGGTGTCATCCTAGGCTACCACATATCTCAGGCTCATTTATACCCATCACAAACTCTCAATAAACATGAGTGTGCCTTTTCTCTGCCATATCTTCCACTTAACAGATTTCTGTATCTTTCAACTCCGTTAGTTCCATGTGTAGTCATAAATCATGGCTAAAAATGTTTATTTTTTTCTCTTGCCTTCATATTTCTGCCAAACACTGTTACTTTTGTTACTCTGCAATTAAATGGCAGATTAGGGATGGACAAAATATGTGTGAAAGTACATAAAAAGAGTTTTGTACTGATCTTTATGAAAATACTCTAAAACTGGAGTTTCAGTGAGTAAGAGTGCATCTTATTGTAACTTTCAGCTAAAATAACCAAAATAAAGATTTAGAAAACAGAGCTTATGAAAATTTCAGAAATATTAAGATTGTTAAAGTAATATGGACCAAATCATTTGGACTTTATATAAACAAAACTTAAATAACTAAAAAACTAAATTTTTTATTTAATAAAAAGATTTTAAATGTAAGTTAATTTCCCTTTTTTCTCCCATGTTCTCATTCTCCTCCCATTCTGGTTCCTAGTTTTAATTCTAGTTTTATAAATTTATTCCATTCATACTGAATGAATGAATTCATACTGACTGAACCACCCAAGCATCTCTAGGCTTTACTTTTTTAGACAATGTTAGATTCACAGCAAAATTGAGGGGAACATGCAGATTTCCCATATACATCCTATTCCCACATGTATATAACCTCCCCTATTACCTACATCTTCCCACCAGAATGGTGTATTTATGATTGATGAACCTACACTGACACATCATAATCACTGAAAGGCCATAGTTTACATTATGGTTCACTCTTGGTGTTGTATATTCTATGGGTTTGGACAAATGTATAATGACGCATCCACTCTTCCAGTATCACAGAGTGCATTTTCACTGGGCTTAAAATCTTCTGAGGTCTGTCTAGTCGTCCCTTTCCTCCCAACCCCTGGCAACCACTGATCTCTTTATTGTCCCCATAGTTTTGCCTTTTCCAGAATATCACAAACTGTATGTTGGAATCCTACAGTATGTAGACTTTCCAGATTGGTTCCTTTTGCTAGTAATATGCATTTAAGATTCTCCATGTGCTTTCATGGCTTGATAGTTCATTTCTTTTTAGGACCAGCATTTCCTTATTGTCCTTGTTCCAGGTTCTGGCCATTCTAATAAGTGTTTTAGTGGCATCTCTTTGTTGTTTAATTTCCATTTCCCTCATGAGATATGATGTTGAACATCTTTTCATGTGCTTATTTGCCATCTTTATGTCTTCTTTGGTGAGGTGTCTGTTAAGGTCTTTGGACCATTTGTTTAATCAGATTGCTTTCTTATTGCTGGGTTTTAAAAGATTTTGTGTATTTTGTATAGCAGTCCTTTTTTTTTTTTCTTTCCTTTCAAACTTTTATTTAAATTCTAGTTAGTGGGGCACCTGGATGACTCAGTTGAGTCTGACTCTTGATTTCAGCTCAGGTCATGATCTCAGAGTCCTGAGATGGAGCCCTGCATCGGGTTCCCTGCTTGGCAGGGAGTCTGCTTCCCCTCTGCACCCCTCCCCACCTGCATTCACACTCACTCTCTCACTCAAATAAATAAATCTTTTTAAAAAATGCTAGTTAGTTACCATATAGTGTAGTCTTAGTTTCAGAGGTAGAATTTAGTGATTCATTACTTGCATATAACATCCCATGCTCATCCCAGCAAGTGCCCTCCTTAATGCCTCACCCTTTATCCCATCCCTCCACTCACCTCTCCTCCAGCAACTCTGTTTCTTCTCTATTGTTAAGCTCTTATGGTTTGCCTCCCTCTCTGTTTTTATCTTAATTTATTTTTCCTTCCCTTCCCCTATGTTCTTCTGTTTTGTTTCTTAAATTCCACAGATGAGTGAAATCATATGGTATTTGTCTTTCTCTGACTTACTTCACTTAGCATAATACATTCTAGTTCCATCCACGTCATAGGAAATGGCAAGATTTCATTTTTGGATGGCTGAGTAATATTCCATTATATATACATCTTTGAAGATGTGGTATATTTTGAACAATAGTCCTTTATCAGATGTCTTTTGCTAGTATTTTCTCCTAGTCTTCAGCTTGCCATTTCATTCTCTTGACTTTGTCTCATAGAGCAGTATTTTATTTTAATTAAGTCCAGCTTATCAATTTCTTTCTTTCTTTCATGGATCTTGCTTTTGGCCTTTTATCTAAAAAGGTATCACTAGTCCCAGGGCATCTAGGTCTACCCTTTTCTTACTCCATCTCTTAACAGCTTACAACATAGCTGGCCAGGTGCTCATGCCCTCTTTCTTGAAACACTCCCCTTTTTCGCTTCTTTCACACCACACTCATCTGTCACACTCACTACTCGCTCTAGTCACTTTGCTCACTGTGTCTACTTTGTTTGAGCTACAAGTGTTGGAGTGTATCTCTGTTTACCTCTAACTTTCCTCTCATCTGGTCCCATGGCTTTACATTTCATTTTTATTCCTGCTATTCTACATGTGTATCATGACTCCCTAGTTGAGCTCCAGACTACTAAAACCAGTTGCATACTTTACCTCTCCACACCAATATCCAATAGTCACGTAAAACATGGTCACATTAGAATTATTCATCTCCTAGATCCATTCCTATCCATTCAGCTGTATCTCAGTAAATGGAAAACCACTCATTTAGTGACTTAAACCAAGAACTAAAGGTCTTGTGGCACCTGGGTGGCTCAGTCAGTTAAGCATCCAACTCTTGATTTCGGCTTAGGTCATGATCTCTGGATCATGGGATCAAGCTCCACATAGGGCTCCATACTCAGAGCAGTCTATTGTCCCTCTCCCTCTGCTCCTCTCCCTACTCACATGCTCGCTCTCTCTTAAAAAAAAAAAAAAAAACTCCTCCTTGATTTTTCACTTTTCCTCATATTATCCATCCAATCTACAGAATCCTATAATTCTACATCTAAAATCTATCCTCAGTCCATCTACTTTTTTCATTTGCAATGCTAATACCCCAGTTTTGCCACCATAATCTCTTTATTGAACTACTGTGATCATCTCCAAACTTCTTCCTATCTCCCTCCCTATAATTCATTACCCACACAATAGCCTAAATGATCTTATAAAATGTAAACCAGATCATGCTGAAACCTCCAATGGTTTCCTTTTGTACACAGTAAAAAATCCAAATCCTTTAGTATGTCTCACAAGGCCCTTTATCATTTAAATCCTGACTCCTTCGTGGATGTCCTGCCTTGCCACTGTACTTCTTACTCACATGATACAGTTATCTTTATCATATTTTATTTCCTTAGAAGTGCCCAACCTCAATCCTGTTTTAGTTTCCTAATTCTTGCTCTTCCTTCTACCAGAAATGCTCTGAATGAGATTTTCTCACAGCTGTTTCTTTGTTATTAAACTCTGATTTCAAATGTAATCTCCTCAGAGAAGTCTCCCCCATCACCCACCCTACCCAGGGCCACAGTCATTTTTTTTTTTTTTTTACATAACCTTTGTTTTTTTCATAGCTCTTACAACAATCTGAAATTATTTAATTAGTGCTATTGTTACTATTGTTACTATCCTATTGTTTATTGTCTGTCTCTATGTCTCTACTAGAATGTGAGTTCCAGGAGGACAAGTACTTCGTCTGACTTGTCTCATTATTGCTGTTTCCCCAGCTTCAGGAACAGTGTTTGGCACATTATGGGGATTCAATATATTTTTTAAATGAATGAATGAATTCACTGAATAGGCAAATTGATAAAGGACCATAAAAACTATGATCCTAGTTTTTGTAGTGAAGCAGATCTAGTTGAGTTGCATAGGTTCATAGATCAAAGCATCTGAAAGATCTTTATGTCTGTTTGCACAAAGAATTGATTTTTTATAGAATTTACAGCCTTAATTACAATGTGAGACAACAGATACTAGGAGACTGTATTTACTTGGTTTTGCAAATGAGCATATTGACATATACAGAGAAGAGTCAATTCTTTAATGAAGTTAGATCTCTGCAGTGCTAACAATGTTGTGCACTATGCTTTTTCTAGAAATGTGGCCATCTTCCACTGAAATGACACCCATCTTAGTGCAATATCCAGGAACTATACCCAAGAGTTAAAATTACTGAAACAGAAGATAGTCCAGGAGATAGCCCAAATCAGAAGAAGATTATATCCTTACTTCTAAAATACTGCTTTGATTTTATTATTCCCTGCTTCTCAACCCACAGTAGCATCTACTGGCCACTCTAACTTTGTCAATTGGCATATGCTGGAAGTAAGGTTTATCAAAAGTAGTTATTTAATAGATATTTGTAAAAGATTATGGCAACATTTATGATTCTCCAAATCTGACTCTATCCTATCTTCAGTACCAAACACAAGGTGAAAATTAAAGTAAAAACATTGAACAAATTAATTTTGGCTTGGCAATACTTTTCAATGACTGAAATAATTCTGAACTATAAATAAGTGTTTTACATATCTTATTTTTTTCTAACTGGAACACATTTCAAAAAATTTATTACTGTTTTCCACACATTCCTAGAGCATGCTATATAGAGTTGATCACCTCAGAAACAACCCAGTGAATATTAGCATCTAGAAATCCCATTATCTGCCCTTGAGACTTATTATTAATCATGGTGACACAGGTGCTTGCTAGGAAATGCAAACAGTTGGAAAAGAAAAAAAGGTAGTTCTAGAGAATTCGTTGTATCACAGGGAGAAAACAGAGTGTGCTTTAGTGCCCTCACTTGAAAATGTTGAGGGAGTGACATCTGGTGCTTACCACCAGGAGCAACAGTCCCAGGATGTCAACCCACTGCATGGTTTGCTAGTGTTGGGGTCACCAAGAAGACATGACTCACACAGGCAATGGGTGGAGCACCACTTTTCTCACACAGAGAAGAGGCAGAGGAAGATCAACTTCAATAGTGAGCATCGGTTACCCCATGGTCAGCAGATCTCATCCCACAGCTGATGTAGGGAGAAGGTCTGCATGCATCCTTCTTGTCCTACAGGTGAAGGGCCCCTATCCTCCCCAAAAGAACTGAGAGAACAACCATATCAGCACATACTTAAACTGAACAGAAAAAGTACACATCAGACCTGGAACAGGGAAAGATGATTCCAAACAGAGAGAAATATCCAGCTTATGCTGTAATGGCTTTTTATCTTTCTGCAAGGAAATGTTCCAGGCCCAAGGCTACTCTTAGGCAGGTGTGTAGGGATTGAAAGACATTCACTCATGAGATCCCAACAGAAAATTTACTGACTGTACTCAATGTTATTTTATGATAACTGAGAACCAGATAATTAACTGAAGCTTCTTTCTCAAACTCTACCCCCCATATATCTTTTTCCCTACTATTCTTCTCCTTTACCATTTAGGAAGCAATAATACCTTTCTATACATCTGTTCCTTAGGAGGAGGGTTGACATAGTTATGGAAAAATATATTGGATTAATGTTCTAAAACATGCTTTTTAGAGTTATAGCAAAGAAACAGTCTTAAATGACAAACTATATTTAGTCTATAGAATCCAGATGGTTAAGACAGAAAACTCATTTTGTTTGTGGCATTTCTGAAACCTGATTTTAAATATGAAGAGAAAAATACTAAAAGCAATAGAACTTAGGTAGAACTCTCTAAAAATAAATGTATTAGTTTCAGTAACACTAGCTGCTATAACAAACAAGCTAGGTCTTTTAATATCACCATGGGTGTTGACATCTGACCAGGATGAGGGAGAAGAAAGTGTTGAGATTGTACACTTGTTCCTTAACTGCCTTAAGGGTCTGGAAAGAAAATGAATGTCTTCCATTTACCTTTCTGCAAGAATCAGTCACATGGCCCTAGCTAGACAGAAGAGGTGCTAGTGAATGGCCATTTCCCAGGGGACAGTTCTATTCTCTGGAAGATTTTTGAAATAAGAAGTCCACAAAATGAGTCAGTGGTGGTTGTTTCCTAGGAAAGCAAACAACCCCACCCCTGTTAATTCTTTATTTTTTTTTTTAAGATTTTATATGTGTATTTGAGAGAGAGAGAGCATGGGGGGTGGGGCACGAGCAGGGAGGAGGGGCAGAAGGGAGAATCAGACTCCCCACTGAGCAGGGAGCCCAATACAGGGCTTGATCCTAGGATCCTGGGACCATGACCTGAGCCAAAGCAAGAAGCTTAACCGACTGAGCCACCCAGGCACCCATCCTCTGTTAATT
>NC_138376.1:57731161-57745280 GCF_054177405.1 Leptonychotes weddellii
TGAAATGGTGATAAAGTACTTCTAATCAGACATACAGCTTGAAAGAACACTCATGTCCAAACTATCAGAGGTCTATAAAGGTACAGGACAGCATCTAAAGGTAATTTGTTCTACTCCACATTGATGTAAGGTAGGCTAGAGATGCCTTTCAGTTATGAAAAGAATAACAGAATAAACAGCAGGGGTCTAATGACTGGAGAATGGGGCCCAGCAGACTTTGGCAGCAGGTTTCAGCAGGGATGGATGCAAAAAAAATCAAAGGAATGTTTGCATTGGTGGGTTTACGTTTCCTTCTTCTGAGAAAAGAGCTCAGTTAAATAAAGGTACAGAAAAGTTAATAATGTCATTTGAGTGTACAGTAGTTTGGTAGCTCAAAATACATGCCTCATACATCTAAATACTGAATATTAAAGCATTAGTGACCATCTCAAAAACCCTGGGATTTTAATAATTTTCTCCAGTGATACTTGACAATTAGAAAAGTATATGGTTTTAGATTCATCTTTCCATTTCAGAATTTTATTTAGTAAGATATCTTAGTCATTAAATCAATATTAGATTCTGTAGCATAATCAAGTTGAGGCTTACATATTTGAGATCACTGTTTTCTTTTCCTCTTCCGTAACATCTTAATACATTTGGTGTTTTTCTTCCAATTGGCAGCCAAGTATTCTTCCCACTAGACATTCCTTTTAGCTGATTATGAAAGAGCATTTCTCTCATGGTTGGTAACCATGTGGACCTCTCACTCAACTGTAGTGTCAGTGGCTCTCAAAGATATCTGTCTGTCTTCAGGTGCCCAAGCCTTTCTCAGTTTCTTTTGAGAGAGCTTGCGTCTCCCTTTCTAGCTCTAAATGGACAACCTTTGGTTTTGTCCATGATATTGCTTTTCTCTTTTTCTTTCGGAGTTGCCCCCAAACAGTTCTATCTGCCGTATTCCCACAGCACTTCTAAAGTGTATACTTTAAAAAGGTTTTATTTTAAGTCAGACCCTCATATATAGACTCTACAATGTTGGTGAAAATACGTATGGAAGTTTTCCCATGGTGGCAAGATAGATAGGAACTTATCTCTCAACAGATTCACTCAAGTTAATATCTACATGGCCTCCCCCACACAATAGCCCACTCCATTTTTTTTTAAAGATTTTATTTATTTATTTGAGAGAGAGAAACAGAGAGAGAGCATTAGAAGGGGGAGGGTCGGGAGGGTCAGAGGGAGAAGCAGACTCCCTGCAACAGGGAGTCCGATGCGGGACTCAATCCAGGGACTCCAGGATCATGACCTGAGCCGAAGGCAGTCGCTTAACCAACTGAGCCACTCAGGCGCCCCATAGCCCACTCCATTTGTATACCTTGAAAATTTTGGGTCTTTTCTCTGACCAAAGTGATCTTTATTATCCTTTCCAAACTGCACTTTTCTCAACATTGAGCCTTCCTATCCCCAGTGATAGGTTTCATTCCCAAACTGACCTGTCTTTTATAGAAAATGTTATTGTATTATAAGAAACACCATTTAATAGACTTCATCATTTCCATGGGACTTGATTATAAATCCTTACTAAATATCCTTGAGGGTGAGAGCATTTTACATATCTTTTTTTAAAAATCTTCCAAAATAGTTGGTATAGTGCTAAGTTCATATCATCTTGCAGACTAATGAACCACACAAAAAAGTGAAACTGAGTGTGACTATGTCAGTATGTTACTGTGGCTCTTTTTGAAGAATAAGGTTGGATCTCTGAAATAGGAACATATAACTCATCAATGCAATTTTGACATTTCAAGCTTCTGTGCCAAACTGTGGAAGGAGCCGAGATGTCCTTCAACAGACAAATGGATAAAGCAGATGTGGTCCATATATACAATGGAATATTATTTAGCCCTCAGAAAGGATGAATACCCACCATTTGCATCAACATGGATGGAACTGTAGGGGATTACACGAAGTGAAGTAAGTCAAGCAGAGAAAAACAATTATCATATAGTTTCATTCATATGTGGAACATAAGCAATAGCACAGAGGACCATAGGGGAAGGGAGGGAAATCCAAAGGGGGAGAAATCAGTGAGGGAGATGAACCATGAGAGACTATGGACCCCGGGAAACAAACTGAGGGTTTTGGGGGGGGAGGGTAACAGGGTGATGGGTATTAAGGAGCACACATGCCGTGATGAGCACTGGGTGTTATACGTAACTAATGAATCATTGAACACTACATCAAAAACTAATGATGTACTTATACAGTGGCTAAGTGAACATAATAAAAAAAATTTAAAAACTAAAATTAAAAAAAGAAAAATAGTCTTGCTAATCATGAAATAATCTTTAATATCTAATTATATGCCTCTCTGATAAGAAAAAAGTATGATCTCCAATTTTATGATTTTTCAGTTTCTAATAAATCTAGTGTAAAAAACAGATCAATGCAATACCAGGCCTTTATTCCCTCTCCTCAATGAGTAGAACTTGAAATTTCATAGTTCCTTATTGTAAAAAGGATATTTTCAGCCACAACTTACTTTTTACACTTAGACTATTGACAATAACTTCAAAGCACTTGTAAGATGATCATGCATCTTGTAAAGGGGGACATCTTTTTTTCGGTTTGTACAGGGTTCCAAATTTCATAGTAAATGTCACTAAGACTTACTGTTTCTCACAGATATTTTATGAACTAGCTCCTATGTTTATCATCATCATTGCTTTCCAACAAATTTCTGCCAGTGGTTACTTCAAAGGAATAGCCCCTCTTCAAGGACAGGTAGCTTGGCACCAACTCAGCCACCAAGGTATTGATTAAAAAGACTTAACCAATCAGTGTAAACACCCTTCTCTTCACTGAGATGTACATTGTTAGAGAATAAAATTAGAATCCAGAAAGAGTTAGGGATCATTTGGTTATAAATGTCAAAACTCATTTCAAACTTCTTAGGTGGAAGAATTTACTGGTTCTTTAATTTAGTAGGAGGAAAAGGGATAAAGTTCAAAGACACGGAAACCAAGGAATCCAAGGCAAACTGGACTCAATCTCCAATTCTCATCTCTGCTTCTTGCTAGATCTTGCCTTCATTCTCTGTTAACACAAGAAAATGGCTGAAGCTCACTTTTGTACCAAGGTGAAAAATTCTAATTAAGTGCTCTTACTGACCATGGAATCATGGATTAAACACTCTCTTGTTACTGATCACAGAATGACTGCGATGGCTGCAGTAGCTTAGTGGCAGCACCCCTCACAAACACATCATTAGACCTGGAATAGGGCTGCGTGAGCTTTATTTGACATTACAAATAATAGACAGTCACTGTCAGAACTTACAAAAACTTGCAATCAGCAATAAAAAGGCATTTATATATTGACACAAATGATAAAATGGTAGTTTCACTTTGGTTTAGTATTCTTTTTTTTAAAGATTTTATTTATTTATTTGACACACAGAGAGAGAGACAGGGGGAGAGGGAACACAAGCAGGGGGAGTGGGAGAGGGAGAAGCAGGCCTCCCGCCAAGCAGGGAGCCCGATGTGCGACTCGATCCCAGGACCCTGAGATCATGACCTGAGCCGAAGGCAGACGCTTAACGACTGAGCCACCCAGGCGTCCCTGGTTTAGTATTCTAAAAATGTATTAGTTAATTATTGAGTAGCACAGTTTTATAATTATGTAATTCAAGGAATCAGGAATGAAAAAAGATCACCTCAAATCTGCATAGTGTGATGGCTGTATTTCTGTCTTCATGCTGTAAAGTCACTGATGAATAAAACAAAATCACTTAGAATTTTGTCTATTAAAAAAACTATTGAGCTTAATAAAGAATTCATATCCTTTGATGGAAAGGTAATGTTAAGCAAAAATGGGCTCTCATACAGATAGCTATTTAGGAGATCAATAAAACAATGATCCGATTGCAGTAAAAGGTCAGCAAAAAAACAATATTCATGGGCGCCTGGGTGGCTCAGTTGGTTAAGCGACTGCCTTCGGCTCAGGTCATGATCCTGGAGTCCCGGGATCGAGTCCCGCATCGGCCTCTCTGCTCGGCAGGGAGTCTGCTTTGCCCTCTGACCCTATCCCCTCTCATGTGTTCTCTCTCATTCTCTCTCTCTCAAATAAATAAATAAAATCTTTAAAGAAAAAAAATATTCATATTACAATTTTCATTGATGTTGAATTTACTTCAAAATTATTTTTCCTGTTAAGGCCAGAATATACTTTCAATCTGGACAATTAGAAACAGATTATCTTAAAATATTAATATAATGAATCACTGAACAATATCTAGTAATGATCACTAATGTAAGGGAGTAAAGTATTTCTCTACATTACACTATAATATTTTTCTCCTTCACCTTACCAGAAAGAGATTTATTTCCCCATGAGAATTTTCATCAGTGCTTTCTAGGCTGTCCTTTCACCAAACAAACACCACATTATTCACTAGTGCTGATTACTCATATTTGCAAACATTTAATTTTAGAATGTAGTAGACACTTAATGAACATTTTTTTGCCATAAAATGTATTATGATTAACCTTCCTTTATAGGATTTATTCATCAAGAAACATTGCTGAGCTCTTAATACATGAAGGCTTGCTCCAACTGGAGATAGAGGGATGAATATGAAATAATCAGGAAAGACAAGCAGTGTTCAGAGAAATAGGCTTACTAGACTTACTCTGCCTGAAAAGTGAGGAACTGCCCCTTAGGGGTAAGCCCTTGCTGTGACTCACACTTAGTTGGGGCCACCAGAGAGCAGCCGACAAAGGCCCTGCTGCGGGTGCTCTAGTCTGCGGCCTTGAGAGGCCTATGAACAGCTCAGTGATGTGCTTAATAAAAAGTATGGACAATGAGGCTTATCATCTGTCTGCACCATCAGATAAACAATTACCAAATTTCTCCTTTGAGTTGTCAGGAACTCACATAATGCCACGGGACAGGCAGACCATTACAATGAGAAACTGGAATCTGGGGTGCCCCCACCTCAATTTTGCCAGAGTTAGGGAGTTGCTCTAGAGTCATCAGCTTTCCCATACTCTTTTTGAGAACTTTTGCCACGAAGGGCAAGCAGAGAAATGGAGGACGACCTTGTAGGAATACTGAACGTAGAGTCACATATTTGCCTTTTTTCTTTTCTTTCAGTTTCTTTTCTTTTTCAGTTGAGAGATAATACAGCATGTTTGCAGGGTTCATGGGAATTATACAGAGAAAGAGATCATGCTGGTGAGGAAAGGGAAAACTGCAGAGTTAATCTCCAAGAATGTAAGAAAGGACAAGGGGCTCTGAAGCACGGGCGAAAGGTGAGGATGCAGAGGAGGAAGGGACTTCTTCCACCTGAACAGGGAGGGAGGGGCAGTGACAGGGAAGGGGCTGGTGCAGTTCTCAACATGGCAATGAGAAGGTGAGGGAGCTCCCTTCCAATAGTTCCTATTTTCTTTTTCACTGAAGTAGAAGACAGTTGTATCTTCTGCAAGACAATGAGGAAGGTAAAGAGAGGTTCTAGAAAAGAGGAGAAGGTATGAAATAATCATCCAGGACAGTGTTTCTCAAATTATCCAAGGTAATAGACCATTTATTTTTAATTTCCCATCCACCATGGGCAAATACTTTTATAAAATAAAAATGAAATACCCGAAAATTTAATTTTTAAAAAGTCAAACAAAACTGAAACAAGACTTGTTTAACATTAGATTCAAGAGAATTAAACTTATTCCTTGACACTGCTCTAAAAGTTTGCAAATCCTTACTATCAACGGTTAAAATTCACTTGTCATGGACCACTAATAAATACTTTATAAAAGCGCCAGTTTCTGGAAAACACTTTAAGGAGCACAGGTCTGGGAGAAAGAGACTTGAAGCTTACCAGGAATGCATTGTAGAATTTCCTTCCAGTGTTACACAAAGATTTAAACCAGCTATCCTGAATTATGTTATTTTTCTGTGCAAAATTCAGCTGTTTAGGGTACAGACAAGAAAAAACTGGATGATTGGATTCAATAGGAGTTGGACTACCTCTGGTGGAGAATATCAGAGCTCAAACATGACAGGGCTTTTGCAAGGGCCAAATAGACCATGGAATATAAACTGAGCAAAGAGTAGAATGGGGTGTGAAGAGGAATGATAGTAAGAAAATTATGGGGTTAGTAGAGTAGCAGCTTCAATATTGAGGAATCCTATCAGTGGAACTGGATGATAGGGGGTGTTGGGATGGAAAACAAGATGTCTGAAATCATGCTTTCAGAGTTTCTAGGAATAGCAATGGCTAAGAGGGCATTTTAGCAGTAAAAAAGAGAACTGGGATAAAATACCATTGGAGAGACTCAAATGACAGAGTGGGGTGGAGAAAGGGATTTTGAGTCAAAAACTAAAGACTTTACTGAAAGGAGGAAAATTCACAGAGAAAGGGAAGAGATTAAATAGTCAAATATCACAAATATCAAAAGAATAGCAATGACCACTTACTAAGAAAATAGCAAGTATCAATAAATTTCCAAGAATGAAGTCATAAAGGTTCATTCTGACTACAGTTGAATTAAGCTCAAATCAATACAACATAGCTAGAAAGCAGCCAATAATTTAGAATTTTAAAAGTACATCTAAATACCCAGAAATGAAAAAAAAAAAAACAGATCACAAATGTAAATTGGGAAATTTAAAAATTGAATCAAAATCTGTAGATGCAGCTAAATCTGTGCTTAGAGGAAATTTATAGCTTTAAGCGTATTTGTAAGTAAAGATGAAAGGCTGTTCTGAGTATCACAAGAAACTGAAAATATAACAGCAAGTTAAAGTCAAAGAAAATAGAAGGAAGAAAATAAGAAGTAAAATAAATGAATTATTAACAAACACAAGAGAAAGAATCAGAGTAAAAAGTTGATTCTTTGAAGATTCAAAACTGATATACTCCTGGTAAAACTAATCAAGAAAACAGAGAATCAAATAACCAAATACAGATGTTTCAATATTTAAAAGTCACAAGATATTACAGACAACTTCACTTCAATAAATTTTAAATATTAAATAAAATGGATAAAGCCCTTGGGTAGCCAGAAGAGATGGTTTCTTTTTCTTTAAGATTCATTTATATGAGGGCGCCTGGGTGGCTCAATTGGTTAAGCGACTGCCTTCGGCTCAGGTCATGATCCTGGAGTCCCGGGATCAAGTCCCACATCGGGCTCCCTGCTCAGAAGCAGGAAGTCTGCTTCTCCCTCTGACCCTCCCCCCTCTCATGCTCTCTGTCTCTCATTCTCTCTCTTGCAAATAAATAAAAAAATCTTAAAAAAAAAAAAAACCAAAAAATTAAAAAAAAAAAAAGATTTATTTATATGAGAGAGAGGGAGAGAGAGCACGAGCAGGGGGAGGGGCCAAAAGAGAGGGAGAGAGAGAATCTCAAGCAGACTCTGGGCTGGGAGTGCGGAGCCTCACACAGGGCTGGATCCAACAAACCTGAGATCATGACCCCAGCTGAATCCTAGAGTCATACCTCAGCCAGCTGAGCCACCCAGGCGCCCCCAAAAGAGATGGTTTCTAATGCATTGGTGATGGCACTGGCTTTAGACTTTATCAACTGTAATAGGTGAAAAAATAGAATATGTGAATATAGATTTCAGTGTTAGTTTTTGTCCTATTCTGGTTTATTGTCCTCGACTTATTACACATCCAATGATTGTTGTGTCCTCTTTGTCTGCATTAGGACCTTCATTTCTTTATGTGTTCTTGTTACTGAGTTTCCAATTTTGCTTTAATAAGAAATAAAAAAAAATAAACAAACAAACAAAAGAATAGCGAAGTTTTGGCAAGATAGAGTAGAAGAAAAATGATCTGGAATTAGCAGTGTGAAGAAAAAAAGAAACCAACTCCACTTCCTGGCCACAGATACCTAGAGAGTGAAACCAAAACAAAACAGAGCAAGTCTTCATTCTGCAGACACAGCTCAGTCCTCAGAACCTTGTTAATGACAGAGCAAGAGTTCCAGAGGGCACCATGGAAGGGTTTATATGTGCTTAGTCCCACAATCATGGCCAGCTAGACCCCAACACCCCTCCCTCTTTTTTGCAATAGAATCAGAGATAAAGCAAAATATACTGCAGATATATATCTTTTAAAAACTGATGTCATGATATATGAGACTATTCTCCTAAAATGAAACATCTCAATAAAATGTTTGGATGCTAATAGACTAGAAATATTTTATGTAAGTTGAATTTCAATAACAAAGTAACTGAAAAAGTTTAATCAAATAAATTATGGTTGAAGGTTGACATAGGAATTATATATGCACTCAAATAGATAGTTTCAGCTAAATAAACTATGTGCTTATGCTGACAAAATGGTAAGAAGAACCTTAACTACATCATCAGGTTTTTCTGTTTATTATTTTACAAATGTTTTTTGTTAACAAAACATGATAAATATGTCCTTTGCTTTATTATTTTAATCATTCTTTCTCCCTTGAACTATAGAAATAAAATAGAATAATACCTATATATATAAATGTTACTGGAGTTTTACAAATGTACCTATAAAATTTAACAATGATGAATCTCAAGTCCAATACAGAAAGTTAAAAGAATTTTCCAAATATATGTTTGAGCAGAGTAGTTTTCTGATCTGTAAAGTGGGATAATAAAAGCATCAAACCTACAAGAAACAATGAGATTGAAATGAGACAATTATTGTTGTGTTACTGAATATTTGTGTTCCCAATCCCCTCAAATTCATATTCCTCCAATGTGATATTTTTGGAAGGGGGCTTTTGGGAGGTAATTAGGTCTAGATGAGGTCCTGAGAGTGGGGGGCCCCCCATGATGGGACTAGTATCCTTATAAGATAATAAGAGCCCAGATCTCTCACACTCTCTCTTCCATGTGATGAAAAAGCCAAAAGACAGCCATCTAATATCAGGAAGAACTCCATCGCAGCAAATGAATTTGCCAGCACCTTGATCTTGGACTTCCCAGCCTCCAAAACTAGAAGAAATAAATGTCTGTTGTTTAAGCCACTCAGTCTATGGAATTTTGTTATGGAATCCCAAGCAGATTAAGACAATCATGTAAAGAATGCAATGGCATGACTAGCATCCATTGGTCTGTAAAATGTTACCATTGAATAAAAATTCAAAACTTTACAAAACACCATAAACCCAATTATTTGCACTATATAGTAATGAGAGGAGGTTATTATACACTGGACATTGATAGAATAATCATAATAAAGTAAAAATATTAATAACACTTGTAGTTACATAGCAGTGACCAAATGCCAAGCACCATTCAGATCACTTTACATATATAAAAGCGGTTAGTCTCATAATAGCACTATGCAATGGCATGATGATTATCCTCATTTCATGCAAGAGGAAATTTAGGAACAAAGTTTCTAAATGTTTTACTTGTATTAAGCCTTTAAGTTTGCTAGCAATAATAAGATATGGGTAGTATTACTGTCCTCATTTTATAGATGAGAAAAGTGAGGAAGTGTTAATAAAATTGGTCCATGTTTTTCAGCAAATGGATGGTGGAGTTGGAATTTGAGCTTACACTATCAGGCTCAGACCTATGTATCTAGTTATTACATGATATTATCAAGGGGCTGATGGTCCGTTCAAATCTCTTACAAACAAATAAGAGGACATTAATACTTCTGGAAAATGGGCAATGAATTTGAACAGATAATTCACAAGTGCACATATCTCTTCTCTTCTTTGAAACTCTCATCACACCTATGGTTGATTGCCTGGATAGCTTTTTGTGCAGAAGCCTAACCCATTAAATACAGAAAAAAAAAAATACAGTACAGTAAAAATCTGGGTAAAAATAGTAACCTCCACGGTGGGCAAAAGTATTAAAGGGAGTGTTAAAATCTCAGATTGCTTATCAAACTGAATGGAAATTTTAATTTATTAGAAAAATATACCATTTATAAAATTTTTATTCTTTTAAAATGTTTATTGTACAAAACTCATTTCAATCACTTGAAAATGACTGTGCAGATCACTCTGTACATCACTGGTTAAAAATGACTGAAATGGAGAAGTTGAAATCTACCTTTTCCACCTTTTTATCCAGACCATTAATCTTCCATTATGCTGGCATAATAAATGATTAATACATCATGGAAGCATCAAATAGTTTACATAGAGTAAAAGACAAAGTTTAAAGGTTATCTATTTTAATATCACTCCTTTGAATTTTTATTTCATAATTACTAAAGTGGATATTCACTATATTCTTCCATTACTTTCAAAGGTATCTCTTATTGATGGGAAGTCATCAATATAAAAATATTTTAAAATATGATTCTCTGCTCCTCTCCTTTTGACAGATAGCTGCATCTTCTGGTGCAGTGCACCCGTGTCCCTGAGACATGAAGGTGAGGGTTGGAGTAAGTGGATTTGGCTATATTGAGTGCCTGGTCATCAGGGCTATTTTAACTCGGGCAAAGTGGATACTGTCAGCATCGATGACCCCACCCACGGCAAATTCCACAGCACAGTCAAGGCTGAGAATGGAAAACTTGTCATCAATGGAAAGCCCATCTCTATGTTCCAGGAGCAAGATCCCACCAACATCAAATGGTGGTGATACTGGTGCTGAGTATGTTGTGGAGTCCACTGGGGTCTTCACCACCATGGAGAAGGCTGGGGCTCACTTGAGCCCCTTCTGGTGATGTACCCATGCATGTGATAGGTGTGAGCCATGAGAAGTCTGACAACTCCCTCGAGATTGTCAGCAATGCCTCCTGCACCACCAACTGTTTGGCCCCTCTGGCGAAGGTCATCCATGACAACTCTGGTATCGTAGAGGGACTCATGACCACAGTCCATGGCTTCGCTGTCACCCAGAAGACCATGGACAACCCTTCTAGGAAGCTGTGGTGTAATGGCTAAGAGGCTGCCCAGAACATCATCCCTGCTTCTGCTGGTGCCACCAAGGCTATAGGCAAGGTCATCCCTCAGCTGAATGGGAAGCTCATTGGCATGGACTTCCATGTCCTCACCCTCGGTTTTAATTTATTAGAAAGACAGGCCATTTATATTTTTTATTCTTTTAAAATTATTGTTTATTGTACAAATAATACAGGTCAGTCGCGGATCTAACCTGCTACCTCTCAAAGACTACTTTGTCAAGTTCATTTCCTGGTATGACAATAAATTTGGCTACAGCAACCAGGTGGTGGACCTTATGGTCCATGTGGCCTTCAAGGAATAAGAGCCCACTGGAACGCCAGCCCAAGCAAGAGCAAGAGGAAGACAGAGGCCTTCAGCTGCTGGGAAGTCCCTGCCCCAACTTATCCCCCAACACACTGAGAATCTCATGACCTCTACACAGTTTCCATCCCAGACCCCCTGAAGAAGGAGAGGGGTTTGGGGAGCCATACCTCGTCATGTACCATCAATAAAGTATACTGTACCCAGCCAATAAATGAATAATAAAAAATATAAATATAATGAAATTTTACCTACACAGTAAATTGGAAAATTAGGAAGCAAATCAGGGAGAGCATTTTAATTCCTGTTCAAATACAATTAACTTAGAGTCATCTATAGAGTAAGAAAATGAGGACTTCTGATATGAATTACATAAAATCAATATATCTGGAAAAAACAAACCAGAACCCAAAGTCTATTATCAGGTAACAATTTACTGAGTTGAACTGGAAATACCTTAGTTTACTGTTTAACAGTAGAGCTAATCAAGAATTTAATAAGTTAAGTATCAGAAAAATCATTTGTCCATCACTACATACTCACATATTTACTGAAAAGAAAATTTATTTTTGCAGTGTACTTCTGGCATTATTTAACAACCTCTTAGTACAAGGTATAAATATACAAATGTATTGAAAGTAGTTTGTTCAAGCATAAAATACATGCAGCAGTGAAATCTTCAAGTGATGCCCAATCTCAATTTAAGAGATTTTCTCAATTCCCAACTGAACCTAAAATCCAGGTTAGCTTTTTTTTAATCACATATCTATAAAGAAATTTTTATTCAGAATACATAAACAACTCTAAATACTTAATCATAAAAGGACAATAAACCAATTAAAAATAAGTAAAGAATTTAAATAGACATTTCTCCAAAGAATATAAAAAACGGTCCTTAAAAATATGAAATGATTCTGGAGGAGGAAAAAGATGGCAGAGGACCAGAATTGAGCTGGATATCTACCAGACCACTCTGAATACCCACAAAATCAGCCTGAGATGTAAGAAGATAGATCTGGGTCTCTACAAACAGAATATCATGGGCGGTTGGTTTCAAGGTATGAAGCAGGGAGCCCTGATTCCACAGGCAGATACTGGAGGATACACAGCAGTGGGAGGGAGCCTGGCCATGGGGATCCTGCACCACCAGTGAGCATAGCCTCCGGTGCTGGAGATGGGGCACAGACTCACAGACTGCTAGTGGTGGGGAAAGGACTTTAGATGGAAACTGGAGCGGCGGGGCCACGACTGTGAACTGGGGATGGCTGGAGGTTTTAGAAGCACAAAGGGCAGAGAGGAGCCTGGACCTGGAGGAGAGGACTGGGAGCACTGTGGAGGGGCGCACAACCCAGGAGGCTGCATTTTATAGAGGCACAGACAGAAACAGAGATAGTGTAGCCTGGAGAGCTCACTGAAGAACAGACTATGATCTCTCTGCTCTGAGGCAGAGGGTTGGAAATGGTCTCTTCTGCTCTGTCTCACAGAAGAGATGCGGAAAGCCGCCAGGGAAAGCCGCCACAGAACAAAAGCCCCCAAAACCGGTTTTCACTGAGCCCATCCCCCCCTCAGGGGCAGGGCAACTCTGCCCAAACAGGGCTACCTGAGTAACAGCGTGGTTACAAGAGGCCAGCAATCCTAAACTCCCTATAAAACAGGTGCATCTTGCTTGGGTTCTGCTCAATAATTTGGACTCTATACATTCCCTCAACCACCCCTCAACAGAATGACTAGGAGGAGGAACCCCCAAAATAGGAAACACTCAGAGATTATGACTTATGCCACAGATTTACAAATGGATTCAGATATAACCAAGATGTCGGAGATGGAATTCAGGCTAGCAATTGTGAAGAAAATAGCTAGAATGGAGAAATCAATTAATGGCAACATAGAGTCTCTAAGGGCAGAAATGAAAGCTGAATTGGCAGAACTTAAAAATGCTATCAATGAGATCCAATCTAATCTAGATAATCTAACAGCTAGGGTAAGCAAGGCAGAAACGAATTAGTGACTTAAAAGACCAATTAATACATAAAAAGGGAAAAGAGGAGGCCAGGGAAAAACAACTCAAAATCCATAAAAACAGAATCAGAGAAATAATGACACCGTGAAATGTTCCAATGTCAGAATTATTGGAATCCCGGAGTGGGTGGAGAGAGAGAGAGGACTAGAAGATACATTTGAGCAAATCATAGCTGAGAACTTCCCTAATCTGGGGAATGAAACAAACATTCGTGTCCTAGAGTCAGAGAGGACCCCTCCCAAGATCAACGAAAACAGGCCAACACCGCAGGTGTAATAGTAAAACTCACAAATCTTAGAACCAAGGAAACCATCTTAAGGGCAGTTAGGGGGAAGAGATTCCTTATGTACAGAGGGAGGAACATCAGATTAACGTCAGACCTATCCACAGAGACCTGGCAAGCCAGAAAGGCCTGGCAAGACATATTCAGGGTACTAAACGAGAAGAACATGCAGCCAAGAATATTTTATCTGGCAAGGCTGTCATTTAGAATGGATGGAGAGATGCAGAGCTTCCAGGACTGGCATAAACTGAAAGAATATGTGACCACTAAGCCGGCCCTGCAAGAAATATTAAGGGGGGCTTCTATAAAAGGAGAAAGACCCCAAGAGTGATAAACAACAGGAATTTTCAGGGACAATCTATAAAAACAAGGTCTTCACAGGCAACATGATGACAATTAATTCGTATCTTTCAATAATCACTCTCAACGTGAATGGCCTAAATGCTCCCATAAAACGGCACAGGGTTGCAGATTGGATAAAAAGACAGGACCCATCCATATGCTGTCTACAAGAGATTCATTTTGAATCTAAAGATACATCCAGACTGAAAGTGAAGGGATGGAGATCCATCTTCCATGCCAGCGGACCTCAAAAGAAAGCTGGGGTAGCAATTCT
>NC_138376.1:57745780-57763805 GCF_054177405.1 Leptonychotes weddellii
ACAAATTTCACCTCTACAAAAAGATGACTTGTTTCTAATGGTATGAACCTTTACTAGAACGAAGAGCTAATTATCATTAGTGGTGCCCAAAAGGAAGAGTAATTACCATTTGACGGAAAGTATTCAGATAAAAGGATGGTATCTAAGGTCCCTTTGAATCCTGAAATTCTATGATTTTTTGCTAATATGACAGGCAGTTTTTTACCAATATCAGTTACTACAACTTTTCATGATTTGAAAATATTGAATAGAAATTTTTCTTTATGCAATTGTTTCAGCTTCTTTTGTATAGCAAGAACACGAACTCTGATAAGGCTGCTTGCTACCAAATCCTAGATCCAATGTTTGGAAAAGTTACTTACACTATGTAAGACTTGGTTCTCCCATTTCCAAAATGAGGTTAATAATAATGTCTAGCGCCTAGGTTTTTATGTATGCTAAATAAGAAAATTCAACTGCTTAGTATAAATCTATAAAAAAAAACAAGAGTGTTGTGTTATTATGCCCTCATTGATTAAATCTTTCTATGTGTGATTTATTCTACTTTCAAAAATCATGTAAGTTGTCTCTTTGCAGAGCAGCTACCCATTTTTTTAAAAGATTTTATTTATTCATTGAAGAGAGAGAGAGCGTGAGAGAGAGCACAAGAAAGTAAGGGCACAAGCAGAGGGAGGAGCAGAAGAAGGGGCAGAGACAGAGGGAGAAGCAGGCTCCCCGCTGAGCAGGAAGCCCTATGCAGGGCTCGATCCCAGGACCCCCGGATCTTGACCTGAGGCGAAAGCAGACGCTTAACTGACTAAGCCACCCAGGCACCCTGCAGCTACCCATTTAAAAAAAACTTTATTTTTTTTATAGCAGTTTTAGGTTTGCCACAAAATTGAGAGGAAAGTACAGAGATTACCCAGATAGCCCCTGCTCCCACATGTGCATAGCCTTCTCCATTATCAACATCCCCCACCAGAGTGACACATTTGTTACCATTGATGAACCTACACTGATACATCATCATCACCCAAAGTCCTTACTTTACATTACCATTCCCTCTTAGTGTGGTACATTCTGTGGGTTTGGACAAATGTATAATGACATGTATCCATCATTATAATACCATATAGAGTATTTCCACTGCCCTAAAAACTGTCTGTGCTTCTCTTATTCATTTCTCTCTTCCTCTAATTCCTGGCAATCATTGACCTTTTTACTGTCTTCACAGTTTTGCCTTTTCCAGAACATCATATAGCTGGAATCATACAGTAAGTGGCCTTTCAGATTGGGCTTATTTTACTTAGTAATATGAATTTTATTTTCTTCTATGTATTTTCATGACTTGATAGCTCATTTCTTTTTAATGCTGAATAATATTCCATGGTCCAGATGTTCCACACTTCATTTATCTGTTCACCTACTGAAGGGCATCTCTGTTGCTTCAAGCTTTAACAATTATGAATAAAGCAGCTATAAACAACTGTGTGTGGGTTTTTGTGAGTACATAAGTTTTCAACTTCTAAGAGCCATCCTACTTCCTCTTTACTTTTTTTTCCTATCCCCATTATGATCTCAGAACAAAGCATAAAAACTTTACTACATTTTTGTCTTTATGGACATTCATTTACTCCTTTTTTTTTTTTGTCCCCTTAGACCTGCAAAACAATCAAAAGCTCTGTTTAGCTTCTCAGCTTCCATGGGGAAAAAAAGTGGCTTTGTTTTCCCCCTGAAATTAACAGACAATACAAGGTGAAAGCAGCCCCAAATGCCAAGTTTCCTTCTCTGTATTTCTTTCTTTTAAATGATCTTAGCCATATAATTCTTCACTGTATTATTGGTTCTCCAGTGCTTTCAGGCAGAATTTTTTAAATATAATTTTTTCCAGAGTTTCTCTTTGTCCCCATCAGGACGATGGGCCTGAAAAATCTGATCAGCCTTTGCTGGACACTGAAGTTAAGGAATGCATGCTTTTTATTGCAGAATTCAAGTCTGTATTCTTTTATCTTAATACTAAAGTCCTTGGGAAATATCCAATCATATATATAATAGTAGCAAAGTTTTATACTTTTAAAACTTGCAAGGTTGAGCAGAGTTCACATCTGTTTAGTGACTTAAAGCTTTCAACGTACTTTTTTTTTTTTTTTTGATAGAGAGAGACACAGCGAGAGAGGGAACACAAGCAGGGGGAGTGGGAGAAGCAGGCTTCCTGCCGAGCAGGGAGCCCGATGTGGGACTCAATCCCAGGACCCTGGGATCATGACCTGAGCCGAAGGCAGATGCTTAACGACTGAGCCACGCAGGCGCCCCTCAACGTACTTTTTATATGTAGCACTGCTGTGATCCTCACAACAGCAAATCTACAGCAGATCAGATATTTCTTCAGTTTTTAGAAGAGGGATTGGTGATATAGGGATATTAAGTGACTTGCTCAAGGTCACACGGCTTAACAAAACTTAGAAGTACTGCACAGAATATTTAGTTTTATAATCCCCATCTGAAGTCTTGTTCCACTCTGCCAACTCACCCATGAACACACAGAAAAGACCCACTGAGAACAAACTAAACAATAAATCACTAGGGGAAAAAAGTGACAAACACCTGTCATATGGATTTTTTAACAAATATTTATTTCTTCTCTACAATTATAAAATCAATTATATCTACCCATAAAATATTTTGACCATATTTTATTCAATAAATGTACCCTTTTCATACTTGCACTTTAATCAGTTAAGAGCAGAATTTCTACTCGCAAAAGAATAGTTCAAATGTTTCTTCCAGATTGAAATTATGAAAAGTTAATGCCTACTAATCTACTTAAACACTTACAACCTACTTTAGTAATCTATTCTCTAAACATAGGCAGAATTCATGGTAGAACTCCAGAGCGTACAATTCATGGTAGACATTTTATATAGTACATGTAAGTAAAGGGTATAAAATCAGGATTCACTTTGATTTTGCAATGCATAAAAAATAGCATTAACATGTTTACATGTCTTTCCTATTAGAAGGTCCTACAAATAATATGACAATAGCTAACACTTACTGAACACTCAGTGCTCTAGTGGCACTGTTCTGAATACTTTAATCATAAAATCATATATAATTGTCCAAATACACTATGAAAGGTATACGTTAATATTTCCATTTGACAGATTAGAAAATCTAATTAGAAAGTTAGAAAATCACATACTAGTTTAGTAACTTGTGCGAGGTAACACAGCCAATACATGGCAGAGCTGGGATGTAAACCCAAGCAGTGTGACTTTAGCGTCTCCACTTGTCACCACCATATTAAGCCACTTAAGATATGGGTGTTCAAAAAAACAACAAAATATTATACATGTGTTTCATAACCTTAGCCTGTCATGTAACAATATATTATGATCACACTTCCACAGCACTTAAAGACTGTTGCCACTAGGACTTCTTTAAAAGTTCTTCAAAAGTGCCTCGGTACCTCTTGCCGCAAGGCTTTGCACATGAGATTCTCTGTCAGGAATGCTATTTTATACCCAACTATAGAATTCAAATTGTCTGACAAAGAGATGATTAAAGAATCATTTGGATCCAAAACTCAAAGTTCTTTAATTCAGTGACTGAATCAAATAAGCTATTTCTTTAGAAATATGAAAGTAAAATGTACTCAATAGTTTTAGTGTATAGATTTAGCCATATAATTTTATTCATCTAATCTCAAATAATCTATGTGAATGCATGCTCTAGAAAAGTCATAATCCTTCCATCCTCATCCATTCTTTCCATAATAGATAAAATAAATTCATTTTTTCTTTTATCTTTTTACACCTGCAGCATCATAAACTAAAAAATAACTTGATGCAAATGTTCTGATTTTGAACCAAATAGAAAAGTAAAAGTAATATAATGCTAAATGTTTAAATATTTTACACTCTTTTTAATTATAGTACTGCATAAGAAATTAAATTATTTTCTGTAATTATTATATAATCTCGTGTATCCTTGTGAGAATTCTGTCCTTTTAAAGAAAACATGATTTCAATATTAAAATTAATATATTAAAATATATTAATGACACTGCAGTATTGTATTACAAAATTAAGTACATTAATTTGGAGCAAAACATATTCCTGGTAGTCTTGTAAAAGATAAAATAGATATGGAAAAATAGCTAAATGTGCCTTTTACGGCACTAAGCCAAATTTAATGAACTCACTTTGCATATACTGCCAGATGAATTGCTGGTGTCATGAGCTCTTTAGAACTACAAAAATTGTTTAAAGATATGACATAATTATATGTTCAGAGTATAATTCAAGATCTGGTATTTTAATGTAGCAGTTGTCTTTTATTAATAACTTCTACATAAATGGCCTAAGTTATTAAAACAAAAAACTTGGTAGCATATATCTTAACTCCAGACCAAGATGATAACATAAGAGGCCCCTGAATTTCCCTCCTCCTATGGTGTCCTGGAAGGAAGTGTAAAAATATAAAAATGTAGAACTTTCATATACATTTGGAGTTGTTTTCAGTTTAAAATGGCCTTTTATAACTATGAGATTTTTTACATAAACCTCATGATAATCACAAACCAAAAACCTATACTAGATACACAAAAGATAAAGAGTAGGAAATCAGTATAGCACCAGGGAAAATCATCAAATCTCAAAGAAAGAGAGCAAGAAAGGAAAAAAGGAGCAAAGGAACTATAAAACAACCAGAAAACAATGAACAAATGGCAACAGTAAGTCCATACCTATCACTAGTTACTTTAAATGTAAATGAACTAAATTCTACAATCAAAAGACAGAGTGGTTGAATGGATAAAAAACAAGACCCAACTATATGCTGCTTACAAGAAACTCACTTCAGCTTTAAGGACACACATAGACTTAAAGTGAAGGGTGGAAAAAGATCCTATGCAAATGTAAACCAAAAGAAAGCTGGGTAGCTATACTCATATGAGACAAAACAGACCATAAGCCAAAAATTATGAGACAAAAGGTTATTATATAAGGATAAGGGGGTCAATTCATCAAGGATATAACAATTATGAATATTTATGCACCCAAAACTGGAGAACTTAAATATATTAAGCAAATAATAACAGATCTAAAGCAAGAAATAAACCACAATACAATAATAGTGAGATACTTCAATACCACACATTCAACAATGGCTAGATCACCCAAACAGAAAAATCAATAAGCAAATGATGGACTTAAACTTCACATTAGACCAGATAGACCTAACAGACACATACAGAACATTCCATCAAAGAGCAGCAGAATACACATTCTTCTCAAGAGCACATGGAACATTCTCCAGGATAGATCATATGTCAGGCAACAAAACAAGTCTTAACAAACTTAAGAAAATTGAAACCATATCAAGCATCTTTGTCAGCTACAATGGTATGAAAGTAGAAATCAATTACAAGAAAAATAGAAAATTCACAAATACGTGGAGCTTAAATGAAATGCTCCTGAAAAATCAATGGGTCAAAGAAGAAATCAAAAGAAAATTCCCAAAACATCTTGAGATAAATTAAATGATAACACAACATACCAAAATTTAGGGGTAGAGCAAAAGCAGTTCTAAGAAGGAAGTTTATAGGAATAAACACCCACATTAAGACAAAATATCTCAAGTAAGCAATCTAGTATTACTCCTCGAGGAACTGGAAAAAGAAGAACAAAATAAGCCCAGAGCCAGTAGAAGGAGGGAAATAAGAAAGATCAGAATAGAAATAAATGAAATGAGACTAAATGACAACAGAAAAGATTAAAAAAAAAACAAACTAAGAACTTGTTTTTTGAAGAGATAAATTAACAAACTTTAGCTACATTAAGAAAAAAAGAGAGAAGACTCAAAATCAAAATGAAAGAAGAGACATTATAACTGATTACACAACAATACTAAGGATCATAAGAAACTACTCTGAACAATTATATACCAATAATTTGGATAACCATGAAGAAATGGATAAATTCCTAGAAACATACAACCTACCAGGAATAAAACACGGAGAAATAGAAAATCTAAACAAATTACTAGAAGATTGAATCAGTAATCAAAACCTTCCCAACAAACAAAAGTCTAGGGCCAGATGGCTTCATTGGTAAATTCTATCAAATGTTAAAAAAAAACCAATTAACACTAATCCTTTCCAAACTCTTCTAAAAAATGGAAGATGAGGGAATACTTCCCAATTCATTTTAGGAGGCCAGCAATACCCTGATACCAAAACCAGACAAGGACACTAGAAGAAAAGAAAATTACAGGCCAGTATCTCTGACAAACAGAGATGGAAAAAATATTAGCAAACCAAATTCAACACTATATTAAAGCATCATACATCCATTATCAAGTGGGATTTATTCTAGGAATTCAAGGATAGTTCAACATATGCAAACCCATAATTGTGATACACCACATAAAAAAAATGAAGGATAAAAATCGTATGATCATCTCAATAGATGCAGAAAAAGCACCTGACAAAATTCAACATCCATTCGTGATAAAAACTCTCAATACCTCAACATAATAAAGGCCATATATGACAAGCCCATAGCTAAAATCATACTCAATAGTAAAAAAGCTGAAAGTATTTCCTCTAAGATGAGTAAAAAACAGATGCCCATTCTCCATTTTCATTCAGCATAGTAAGGAAGTCCTTGCCTGAAAAATTAGGCAAAAAAAGAGGGAAAAAACATCCAAATTGGAAAGGAGGAAGTAAGATTGTCTCTGCTTACAGATGCCATGATCTATATATAAAACTCAAAAAATTTTTAGAACTAATAAACAAATTCAGAAAAGTTGCAAGATATAAAATCAACACACAAAAGTCAGTTTATTTCTATTCACTAACAGAACTCAACAGAACCATCAGAAAGAGGAATTAAGAAAACAATTCCATTTATAATTGCATCAAAAAACACTTAGGAATCAACTTAAATAGGTAAGCAGTCTACACCAAAAATCATAAGGCAGTGATAAAATAAACTGAAGAAGAAACAAATAAATGGAAAGTTATTCCATGATTATAGATTGGAAAAATTAGTATTATTAAAATGTCCATAGAACTCAAAGCAATCTGCAGATTCAATACAATCCCTACCAAAATTGGCATTTTTCACAGAAATAGAAAAATCAACCTAAAATTTGTATGAAACCAAACAGACCCTGAATAGCCAATGAAACCTCAAGAAAGAACAATGCTGGAGGCACCACACCTTCTGATTTCAAACTATATTACAAAGCCATAGTAATCAAACTGTATGGTATTGGCATAAATACTGATGATAGATCAAAGGAACAGAAAAGAGAGCTTAGATTTACTCATGCATATATAGTCAATTAATTGCCGGCATAGGAGCCAATAATATACAATGAAAAAGAACAGTCTCTTCAATAAATGGTGTAGGGAAAACAGGACCCTAACAAACAAAAGAATGAAATGGGACCTCTAGCTTACACCATACACAAAAATCAACTTAAAATGGACTTAAGACGTGAAACTGTAAAACTCCTAGAAGAAAAGATAGGCAGTAAGCTCCTTGACATTGGCCTTGGCAGTTAATTTTCAGATTTGACACCAAAAGCAAATGTAACCAAAGCAAAAATAATAAGTGAGACTACATCACACTAAGAAGATTCTGCACAGCAAAACAAACCATCATCAAAATGAAAAGACGACCTATGGAATGGGAGAAAATATTTGCAATGAACATAGTCAATAGGGTTAATATAAATAATACACAAGGAACTCATACAACTCAATAGCAAAAAACCAGATAACCAATTTTAAAAATGAACAAGAAACCTGAATAGACATTTTTCCTGAATAGACATACAAACGGCCAACAGGTATATGAAAAGGTTTTAGATATCACTAAACATCAGGGAAATGCAAATCAAAACCACAATGAAATGTCACCTACACCTGTTAGAATGGCTATTCTCAAAAACACTAGAAATAACAACGGTCAGTGAGAATGTGGAGAAAGGAAAACCCTTGTGCACTAATGATGGGAACATAAATCAGTGCAACCACTGTGGAAAACAGTATGGAAAGTTCTCAAAAGAATAAAAATAGAACTAAAAAAGGAAGCAAAATAAATGCTTATAACTCCCAAATTGGTATCACTGATATTAATTGCTCCCAATTGCTCCCTGAAACTTAAAACTTATATATCCAACTGACCACAGACAGGGCAGTAATCTTAAACTGTACATGTTCAAACCAGAATGTCTGACACCTCTTCCTCTTCCTTTTATAGCTTTCTCCATTTCAGCTAATGGAAGCTCCTTATTTCCAATTACTCAGGTCACAGGCCTTTGAGTTTCACTTGCTTCTCTTTTTCTCCTGATGGTCAAGCTTTCAATAAATTCAATAGGTTCTATCTTCAGAATATTTCCAGAATCCACACGTTCTCACTGCTGCATTGCTCCTCCTGTTAAAATACAAGTTCTAGCATTCCTCTGTGGTGGTCAAGACCCCTACTATGGTTTGATCATTTAACCCTGAGAAAAAGTCATTCCTTGTAAGGACCTCTATAATCTGCCTGTTCTTCCTCATGCTCCTCTAGGATCCCCACTGTTCACCTCTATGACTCCTTTCCCTCTTGGTCACTCCAATCCTAGCCCAACGACATCCCACATGAGGTCCGCTCCCACCCAGAGTCTTCACGCTTGTTCTTCCCTCTGCTGAGTGCTCTTTCTACATGTCTACCTGTCATGCTTCAAGTCTTTTACTCTCATGTCTCCTTTGCAGTCAGGACTCTTCTGACCACATAAAATTGCTGTCTTTCCAGTTCCTATTTTCCTGTTCTTCTACATTCTTCTTTTTAGCATAAATCACTAACACGTATTTTTAACTTGTTTATTAAGTTCACAAGGATTTCTGACTGCTTTAGCCACTGATATATCCTTAACACTGTTTGGCATATTGTAGGTACGCAATAAATGTGGTGAATAAAATGCCATATTAGAAGTCCTGAGGAAGAGCTAGGAGACTTGTGTGAAGTATAGGATCATTTCTTGCTGAAAATAGGAAAGGCTTCAAAGGACAAGTTGCATGTCAACCAAGATTAGATGATGAGTTAGGTTTGGGTATCTGAACATGGGGGTGATACCTACAGGTGGGGGTGACTGTGTATACAAATTCAAAACTCCTGGGAAATAATGGAGGCAACAAGATAGTTATTCAATTTGGCTGGAGTGCAGAATACATGAAAACAACAGGCAGGTAACTTAGGGCATGTAAGGTAAGCAAAAAGCCTATCTGAGTCTTTGAAGTGAGGAGTATAGCTCTTCCCTCCCTTGAAGAAACAGGTAGATCTTTGCCATGTTGCATTTAGATATGAAACCTGCACTAAGAAGTTAGGTAGAGTAGTTGTAATAGCTTCCTCTTCCAGAATTCTACTGGTGACAGTCTTTCTGTTCATCAGGCTGGCTGAGGGAAAACTGAACCAATAAACCTCATTTCTTATTGAGGTGGACCAAATATTTTTTCATGATTACCTCAGGAATATGAATTTCAGTTCCAGAATTTTCAAATTACAAACTATTCTAAGTAAGACAGAAAATAATTATAAGCATATAGAAATAAAATGTTTTACTCCAAAAGATTTACATATAAGTGTTTCACTAGAATTGCTCTTCTATACTTAGGACCTAAATTTGAGTTTGGGGAAAAGCAATCAGTTAACTTATATAATGAGGTTTAAGAGGAAACAGTGAAGCAAGAAATTCCTCTCATGGGCAAAAATCTCTCCACTTTCCAATCTTCACTTCTTTATTTCTGCTTGACTCAAAACAGAAAAATTCTAGCCTTAATTCTCCAGGATCCCTGAAGGCATTCTTTTCTAACAAGATTACTTTTTCCTTTGTATTCATCTTTCTTAGCTGTTACGAAACCAGGGGATATACCTTCCGTCGCTTCCTGAATTTACCCTCTCTCTTCATTTAAAAAAAAAAAATCAGTGATAAATAGTTAATAAAAAAAAATAAGTAAAAAAAAAAACAAAAAAACCCCCAACCAACCAAGAGACAAACAAAAACCACTGGTAACATGGTCAAATAAAATGAGAATACCAAATGGCAGATGCTTCAAAATAACACTCAGGGCCTATATATTTGATTAGCTGAAGCTTTTTTATTTGAGAATAATCTGTCCATTAAAAAGTAATTCACCTGGCATGTGTCGACAGGTCATATAGATCATCAGATTAACAACCCTATATTAAAGATATAAATAGTAATCATTATTATAAAATATTACATATTTATTGAGCACAGCAGACATTTTGTATGAATTATCTGATGTAATATCCCCACAACAGCCCTCTGAGATAGGATACATTATAACCCCCAATTCACAGATGAAAGAGTGAAGCAAAGCAAGGTTAAGTTACTTAACTCAAGATCATAAAGCAAATGAGGTGACAGAGCCAGAATTCAAAGGCCATCTGATCAATACAGAGTACACACTTTTAACCATTCCACAATTCTGCTTACTTTCTGTAATATAAATTTTCTCCAGTTATTAAAAAGTAAAAGTGACAGCTAGCATTAATTAAGCACCTATATGTCAGATATTTCACATTATTCCCTCTAAGCTTTACAACAGTCATACAAATTGGACATTTTATAAGCTAAGGAAGGAAGGCTCAGGTTGGTTTACTTTTCATTCCAGAGACTGGAGTCCTATTTTCCTTAAAAAAAATATTGGAAAACTAGACCAGTAACATTCATCAAGCTACTTCTGCAAAATCACAAAGCTCATTGTATTTTCTTGGTGAAAACCATGACCAAATGAAGAAAGAGATAATAAAAACATATTCTATTATCACCCCCATTTTCCAGGTCCAGCTCAAATGCCAACCCCTTTATTAAGTTTTCCTCAGTTTCTTGATCCCCAAACCTAATTAATCTTATATTTCAATTCAATTGAGAAGCAATTCTAACAGACTGGGGAACAGATATGCAAACTGTTAAACCACTGTTGCTTACAGTGGGAGTCAGACCTATCACACCCTCATTTGTAAAACCCCTGCCCCTTAAAGTCTGACTCTTCTGACACAGATTCTGCTTAGGAGTAGCATTGTCCTTGTGCTTGCCTTAACCTCTCTTCCAGATTTTAAGCAATTAAGAGCAAAGGCTGTTTTATTCTCATCCACTTTTTTATCATCTACAATATTCAATACAGTGTTTGGCATATTGTATTTGCTTGATAGTGGTTGCAATCTTGGTTGTGATGAAGAATTCAATCACCTTATCTTTGATTATCAATTATTTAATAGTCTTTCAATCCCTGAATGAATAGCTCCACTCTCTTAGCTTGTATAGCTCAATCATTTCTAGACACTTTCAATGACTTTCCCACGATCTCATGAAAGAAAAAAAAAGTTTCACAGAAGAGTAAGAGATTTGCAAAATATTAAATATGCCATTGTCTGATGAGGGCATGAGATAAGCCCCTGATCTTATCTCTACTTTGCTATAGAATTATCTGTGTAAGACCATAAGAATTAGCTTAGCCTATTCCAGAGACAGTTGTGCGATTGAAGTGTACATAGCAAGGGGAAGAGAGTGAAACATGAGATCAGAAATTTAGAGCCAGAATAAAGAGTGTGGAATTTATTCTAATTACAACAAGAAGCAAGTGGAGGGTTTTAAGCAGTCAGACTTATGCTTTAAAAGGATTTCAGCCTTAAAAAAAAGAAGAAACTCCTTTAATTCACAGCCACATGGATGAATCTGTAGGACATTCTGCTACATGAAATAAGTCAGACACAGAAAGACGGATACTGTATGATCTCATTTACATGTGGAATCTAATATAGTCAAAATCACAGAAGCAAAGTGTAGAATGGTGGTTGCTAGGGACAGGGAGGGGGAAATGAAGAGAAGCATCAAAGGGTATAAATTTTCCATTATGCAAGATGAATAAATTCTGGAGATCTAATGTTCAGCATGGTGACTATAGTTAACAGCAGTAATTTATATATTTGAAATTTGCTGAGTGGGTAGATCTTAAGTGTTCTCACAACAATGAAGAAAGAAAAAAAGACAAGGAAAGGAAAGAAAAAGAGAAAGAAAGAGAGAGGAAAAGAGAGAGGGACAGATGGGGGGAGGGGAAAAGAAAAGAAAAGAAAGAAGGAAAGAGAAAGAAAAAGCAAGCAACTATGTGAGATAATATGTTACTTAGCTTGATTGTGGTGATCATTTCACAATGTATAAAATATATCAAGTTGTACTCCTTAAATATACACAATTCCTATTTGTCAATTATACCTCAATAAAGCTGAAAACAACAACAACAAAAAGGATTACTTTGACTACTGCATAGAGAAAGTTCTTGAAGGACCAAATATGAAAGGACTTCCACTCTGTGGTGGGAGAGGACCTCCCACCCTCTCCCACCACAGAATCCAGGTGCTTGATGTTGCTACCCCAGCTGAGGGCTGTAGTCATGAAGATGGCGAGGCGTGGTCTGATTCAGACTTGCCAATGCACTGGCTGTGGGTGTAAGTGAAAACAGGAGATTCAAACTCGTTTATCTTACTCTAAACTTCACAGGACTTCCACACCTTCATATTCTCTTCCTTGGTAGCTTATCATTAACGTTATTTTTTTTATTTTAATTCAATTAGCCAACATAAAAGTACATCATTAGTTTCAGATGTAGAGTTCAATAACTCATCAGTTGCATATAACACCCAGTACTTATCACATCACATGCTTTTAAAAAAAAAAGACAATATAAAACTTTTAAGCCTAGTTTTTCTTCTGGGTACTTCATTGCTTTATGATTTATCATTCTTCTCTTCCTAAAATCTAAATACAGTTTTAAAGAGTGTGATTATTTATTCAAAAAAATAACAAAAGAATGCATGGATGCATGGAAATTAGTAGGTACCCTAAGAGATTATCTATTCTCAAATTTGACCGTGGCAATGCAAGTAGGTATATAGAGTGGATGAGTCTTAAATAAGACAGAAAGTATGTAACATTTTTCTTTTTCTTTTTTTGTATAAATAACTTACAGCATTTGAGACTTCTATCTCATTTCAAGTTTAATATAACCACAAAAGGATTTGAATATCATTTCAAGGAACATTTGTTGGCCACCACGCTTTTCCAAGAAAATTATAATAAAGATAATGGTTAGAATAAATGCCTCAAGATATTCTTTTATCTTTGAGAAAATGTGCAAATTTTTAAAATTTACAGATGAAGCAATATGATGGAAAATTTTCCAGCAAGTTGTGAATAATAGAGGTACAGAAATCAGTCTTACCAGTAGTGAAGTACATAGTCCATTAATAAGAGGAATTTATTAAACAGGAATTGTGATATTTAAGAAGTACTAGTACCTGGCTACACTTTGTAAGATTATGATTCAATTGGATTGAGATGAAGCTCATGAGTTGGTATTTTAAAAAAAATCTTTTTTCAGATAGTTTTAATGTAAAAACAGGGTTGAGAACAGGGTCTGGGGGAAACAAAGTATTATTTCTTATTTTTCTATAATATCTTAAAAACAGAAACCCATCCCCATTTTCCAAGTTAAAAGAACTCTCTTTTAAATCTGGCAGAAGTCAGGAAGGAAGCGCCATATGTGGAAAATACGAAGCTTTCGTGTGTGTGCATGTGCAAGAGCACACGTGGCTACACACATGTAGTAATGGGTTGAAAGAGGACTTTTAGAACTCTACAGCCAGGTGGAGGCATACGTCGAACGGAAGTAAAGCATAATTTCTGTCCTAGAGGGGGAAAGATTCAATTAAGGGTCAGCACACGTCTTTAAAAAGCAATGCCAAATGGTTTAAAAAGAAGAAGTTTATGGAAATAGTGACTGCGTACTAAGATTACCTTTATATTTCTATTTTAGTCCCATATTCCATTTTAAAATATTTACTAAACATGGAGCTTTTCATCATATTAAGAGGACCTTCCCCCAAGTCCTTCCCCAACTCTTTCTGGTCTCATCTCTGGCATTTCTGCCCTGTTAGGTAATGAATGAAATTCATTAGTGCATTGAATTCAATTTAACCAAGAATTAGTGAAGACCTACTCTACAGACTCAAGTTAAATAGAAACCACAGTAGGTAGTTTCCTTTAAACATGATGGCCAGCTTCATGAACAATTAATTTGTATTACGTTCTCTATCAAAGCCTGGTGCAGAGGGGAACAAAGCACCTGGAAAGGAGGGTATCTCAGTGAGTGCTTCTGGTGCAAAAGAGATCCTTCTTAAAAGTCCTCAAAGAACTGTTTCTTCTGCCTTATAATAGATGCAGAGTAGATAATTTTGTTGATCTAGAAGCCCTTTCATATTCTACCTGAAATACCTGGGAGAACAAACAATCCAGAAAACATAGAAATTCTAGAACCAAGAATGAATTGGGCTCTGTGGGGCAGAGGTGAATGCAATTAAGCAACGAATATTAACTTTTTTAACAGCAATAGGATGATTCTTAGTTAAGAAATTTTATTTTGGGGTGCCTGGGTGGCTCAGTTGGTTAAAAGGCTGCCTTCGGCTCAGGTCATGATACCGGAGTCGCGGGATCGAGTACCGCATCGGGCTCCCTGCTCAGCAGCGAGTCTTCTCCTCCCTCTGACCCTACCCCCTCTTGTGCTCTCTTTCTCACTCTCTCTCTCAATTTAAAAAATATATTTATTTATTTAAAGATTTTATTTATTTGACAGAGAGAGACACAGCGAGAGAGGGAACACAAGCAGCGGGAGTGGAAGAGGGAGAAGCAGGCTGCCCGCGGAGCAGGGAGCCCGATGCGGGGCTCGATCCCAGGACCCTGGGACCGCGACCTGAGCCGAAGGCAGACGCTTAACGACTGAGCCACCCAGGCGCCCCCCAAAAAATTATTTTTATAGTGAAAACCTTAAGACTGAGTCTCTCAAAAAATGAAATGAGGGCGCCTGGGTGGTTCAGTTGGCTAAGCCTCTGACTTCGGCTCAGGTCATAATCTCAGGATCCTGAGAAGGAGCCCTGCTTCAGGCTTAGCAGGGAGTCTGCTTCTCCCTCTCTCTCTGCCTCTCTCCCAGCCACCACTTGTGCTCTCTCTCTCTCTCAAATAAATAAATAAAATCTTTTTAAAAAAAATGAAATGTGTCATCATTTATGAATTTGTTCATTCTACATTAACTGAGCACCTACTAATATCAGGAAGTAATTTGTTTACTTATTTATTTATGCAGCTTTATTTAAGTAAGAGGATACAAGCAAAATAAAACAAAACAGCCAAATAAGTAAGTGTGCCACATAGTTATAGGATGATAAACGCTATGAGAAAAATAGTTACAGAATAAATGTGATGAATGATGGGAGTGAGTGGCAACTTTAAACAGGCGTGATGAAGAAAAGCCTCTTTGAGAAGGTGATATTCCAGCAAAGGCTTGCAGTTGACGAGAAAAGTAGGTTATGCAGATGTTTAAGGAAGTGGGCACAGGGAAGGCAAATTTTTGAGATGAAAGAAATAGTAATACATTTACACTAATGGGAAAGATCTAGCAGAAAAAGAAAAACATAATAACGAGAGAGGAAGGAATTGCTAAAACATGAAGCCATGCAAAGTGAATCTGTGAACACATGGAGGGATGCTTTAGAGAGGAGCATGGACTCTGCTTGTATAATATATGGAAAAGCAGAGGACCATGGCATTTTTGTACCAGATTGGAATTGCCCTGGAAGGCAGATCCCTCAGAGTGTGTACAATAGCAGTGTCAAATTTCTGTCTCTTACACTTTTCTTCTCTAATAGTGGACGTTTTAGTTCACGACCTATTGTGGCCACTGATTATTTTGGTGGAGAGTGAAAAAACACTGAATAGTGGTAAGACAGGCTTGTATGCAGAAGGAACACTGAGAAAGAATAGAGTAAATGTCCAAACATCATTTGTCTCTATATCACAAGCTTTCATGTTTCTTACCAACTGTACCTGGAAGTGGAGCCGTTCACTGTAACCAATACTATTAGGGTTGTGTGCTGAAGCAAGTGAATATCCACGTTATTTTAGAGAGGTGCTGCTCTAGGGATTTGCTTTGTTCCTGAGAGGCAGATGCCAGGGTCTCTGGCTGGAGCAATAAATTCAGTCCACTGGTTTATGGGAGCTTCATGGGCTGACAAGATTGAATAAATGTGCATCATAAAGCCCCTCCCTCACTCTGCCCCTGGCTCTGGCTTACTGCTGAGACCAGTCCAAGACTTCTCTCTGTGCCAAATCATTTCCTTCCTCAAAATTTGGCTCTCCTATGAAGTTTTGTTTTTTGTTTTGTTTTGTTTTGTTTTTGCCTTTGGCACAATAAATCTGAGAAACAAATTCACATGTATTCACCAGAGTATCCAAAAATGCTAACCTTCTCAAAAAGCATTTGCTTTATCAACAAAGAGGTTCAATTAATCAATAAAAAGGAGTGGCTGATGGGAAGTACTAGGAGCAGCTCTCAGGGAGAGAGATTCTTGAATAGCTCTCAGAGATTGGTATATCTAGCATGTGATTCGCTTTGCTCACTGCATTTTACTTTTTTTTTTCTTACAACCTATTTAGTTATATACAAATAATGTTATTCAATTCATCTGATCAGCAAACAGTTACTGACTGGGTGCCAAGAACTATGCTTAGTTCTTAGTAGAAGCTACTCAGGTGACATGTTGCCTTATCCTCAAGGGAATGTGCCTAATTGGAGAGATAAGTCACAAAGAGCTACTACTCCTACAATAAGACAAGCACCATGGCAAATACATGCCCATGATGCTACTGACATACAGAGTAAAGTACTTAGCAGAGTCTGTGGACTTAGGGAATACTAAAGACTCCCGAAAGTTCAAGGGTGAGCAGAAGTGAGCCAGGCCAACAAGGGTGGGTAGGGCATTCCTGACAAATCACCAGAAGGTAAAGAGTAGGTGATGATTGATAGATAGATAGATAGATAGATAGATAGATAGATAGATAGATAGATAGATGATAGACGATAGATGATAGATAGATGATAGATAGATAGATAGATAGATAGATAGATAGATAGATAGATAGATAGATAGATAGATGATAGATAGATAGACAAACAGACTCTGGTTTCCGTTTTGTTTGGTTAAAATGGATGACCTGAAATTTAACCTTCAGTAATACCTAGCTGAATGGAACTACTCCTTCTAAGCTAGATAAATACTGCCTTGCATGTAACACTTCTACAAGACTATTCTATTCTCTAAGATACTGTCCTTGAAGAAATAAGCCTGGGATTTAGAGGAGAAGAAGTTATGGCTGGACTACACTATTTTCCAGTCCAATTTGTTTGTGACAGAGGCAGAAAGCTATAGCAAAAGCCATTTCCTACAAGAATAAATTAAAAAGTTCTACGGAGTTCAAGTGCTGACTACATAGCAAAATGACTATGGAATTTTCAGACGTGTTTTTGCTTTGAAGACATATTGACATGATGTCCCTTGAAAGAATATAATCATCCTTTTGAAATCATTTTTAATATACCCTATGTGATAGATTGTTATTTGTCTAAGACTATTTATTCTCTCTGAAGTTTCCAGTGAAAGTCAACCTTAGCTAGAAGCTGTGTCAAGTTGTAAAAATAAATATATCTGACAGTCCTGAGAATGTTTGAATTTGAAAAAAAAAAAGTATAAAAATTGGATAATTCTACTTTATAAAAGCATAATTTGTATTTTAGGATCTCCAAATTTTCACTCCAATCATAATAATTATGCTTCGTTATCAACTGAATGTGCTACACAAAAGAAGTTGACCAACTGAATGAACAGATTTGTCACTCAGAATGTAATATTTCAAGGTTATTATGAAGAGGTTTTGAAAAAGAACATCCCAAGGATTTCTTTTTTACCTGAAGGTAAAACTCTACTGCTCTCATGGATGCAGAACCCGAAAGTGGCTTCAGTGGTGCAATTACAAAATACAAAGCCTCTGAACCTATCCTTCTGTTGTGCCAGTTGTATAGCATTGATGTTTTAGTTGCCTCTGTCCATCCACCCTGCCAAGACAATCAAGCAAAAAAACA
>NC_138376.1:57764305-57798803 GCF_054177405.1 Leptonychotes weddellii
GCAACACACACTTGTTATCTCATAGGGTCTATGAGTCAAAATCTGGTATGATTTAGCTGACTTCTAGGCTTCAGAGTCTTTTATGATATTGAAATAAAAATGTTTCACCTGAAAGTTCAATGGGGGGAAGATCTGTTTCCAAGCTCATGCAGCTGTTGGCAGGATTTCTTTTGAGTTGTTGGATAGAGAGTCTTAGATCCTTGCTAGCTGCCAGCCAGTGGCTGCTCTCCATACCTTGCATGTGATCCACTCCATAAAGCAGCATGCAGTATGGTGGCTTGTTGCATCAGAACCAACAAAGGACAGAGTCTGGTGAAAGGTGAAGGCCAGAATCTTATGTAACAGATTCGCAAAAGTGGCATCCCATCACCTTTGAGATATTGTATTGGCTAGAAGCAAGCCACAGGTCCTGCCCACACTCAAGGGGAAGGGATTACACAAGATCATAAACCAAGAGGCAGGGATCATCGAAGGCTATCTTAGAGTCACTTGGCCACATTCAGCATTTCCTTCAGTTTCTTACACTTCCCATAAAAACACATAATTTTAGGTAAAAGTTTCTGCAGTCCATACAAATGTAGCTTCAAAGGAAATCTCTGAGGATGCAGGTGTAGAGAAGGGGACCCTCTTATGCACTTCCTTACTACCCTTTACTTCTTTCTACTTACTTACCCTTTATTTCTCCTTTATTTCTCTTTACTAATCACACTGTATTACTGTATTATTGTTGTCTCCATTATATACCAAACAAAGACCTTGGCTGTCTTATTCATTTCCAGTGCCTAGCCCAGACTCTGCTATATAGTAGGTGTTGAAAAATATTTCTTATGTGAATAAAGAAATGACTTCATGTAATGCTCTGTGGGATGACATGTTTGTTCTCTGTTATTTACCCTCATAAATTGATAAATACCTCAAGCTAGATTACCTTAATACATCAATTCTGTCATTATCATCAATGAATGGATCAAAATCCCTCTAGAATTTATTTATTGTTTCTGCTTTTACCATGGATTAATGAGCACCATTATTTAATAACTATGTGCATTTGCCACAAAATTACCTATTTCTTGATTCAAAAAGACACCTTTATTTCCATCATTCCAATAGCCAATAATCAGTCCCATGTTCATACTCTCTAACCCCTCAGAAGGCTAAAGACTGCAGTCTAAACACTTCACCAACTTCCCCTTACCTCATTGAAGAATTCCAGCCTTATTGTTCTGTCTTCATATGAAAAATATCTGATCTTTTTGATTAGTTGGTCTTGCCTGGATCTTCTCCAACTATATTATATCTGCTTTAGGGTAAATGAACAGAATTTTACACATGTACACAGTGGTTTTGTTCAAGGCAACACAAAGTTCTTATTGAAAAGTTAATGTATAAAAATAAAGATGGTGCATTTTCTGTAAGGTATTTTATAATGGCCTTGGTTCTAGCGTAAATTGGTTTCTAGGAAGGCTTTGGGGTTGAAATGTTGGCTTTTATTTAATTTAATTAAATTATTTAATTTAATTTAGTAGCATTTAATTAAATGCTAGGGTTAAAAATTGCACCATGCCCAGTCTGGGGATAAAGTCTGTCTTCTGTAAACTCCATAATAATTTTCTTAATCTCTATCTTTACATAAGACTGCTCCTCCCTGAGGTTTTGAGAACTATTAAGTATTTTTTTAAAGTGGCTCATGCTTACCAGAAGAATGATAGAAAATTAAGTTGGAAAATTAGACTAGAACCAGTCACAATGGACCATAGATCCTTCCTATGGCATTTTGACTTAACGCTACAGGAAGTGTGGAGACATTGGAAGAATACCATGATGAGAACTGAGCTTCCAAAAGGATGGAAAGAACATTTTGAGGCTGTCACCATTATTGTAGGAAGTGGAGAGGCTGAAGATTAATGATGATAGTGATAACAATTAAGAAAAAAAGCATAAATATGATACACTTCATATGTAGTGAAAGAGAGGACATTTATATTAACTTTTAGATTTTGAGTCTGGATGACTGGAGATGTGGTAATGCCATTGGAAGGAAAAGAGAGCATAAGAGGGAAGAAAGCAGATTCCAAAAGGCAGGGAATGGGATTCAGTTTGTAGTATACTGAGCCAGAGGGGCTGCCAGATACTCAAGGTATAAATGACTACTGGCTGTCAAAAATAAATATCTACTTATAAAGGGGTAAGGATTAAATGATTTGTTGCTTTACTGGAGTCTCTGGCACACAATAATATTAGATAAATGGTATTAAACAAAATTTCCAAAACTCATTATCAGGATTGAACGAGGAACAAGCATTTTGATATATAAATTTTCCTCAAGGTGTGAAGAAACTGAAGCCCAGAATATTTAAATAACTTTGATAAGATCTCAAAGCCAGTAACTACTGAATTGGACATTTTCTGAGCTCAATCACAAAACTATTACATAAGCAAGAAATAATAGTATTATAAAATTTAAATTATCTTGATATTTATAGGAAATATCACTCAACTAAATAGGGTCTGGTTTGATCCTGAGAAAAAAATTCATGAAGATGAAATCCTAAATTTCAGAAAGATAAAATAGCTACCAATGATATTTTAATCATCTAAGTTTTCCCCCTGAGACCAGAACCTTAGCATTTTATGAAACAATAAGATCCACTATACATTTTTAAATTATTTATTTACAAATTCAAAATATCTCCAAAAATTCATGAAGAAAGTAAAGCTTTATTTTAAAAAAAATGAATTTTGAAATTTTTAATTAACAGAAATGTTGGTTAGGGATGGTTCTGAAATAGTGAAAGAAAACTACTGAGAACTAAGAGGCTCCAAAGACAAAAATATTAACTTTTACATATCAGAGGAAGACTTCCAGGGTTAAGGTGCCAGTGAAAAATTTCACTGCTCCCTTCTCCTAAGGTAAATCATACCAAAAGAATTAGAATAGTAAGAAACAGATAGACAAGACATTTTGGCAAAATTAGGAGATAAAATAATAAGTAGAATAAAATAGAGGCAAATTTCATCTTTGTCAAATCCAGCAGACACAGAGAGTCCTATAATAGAAAATTTGGGAAAAGGATGCCAGGTACAGTGAGGCACGCACAGGGGTATAAGATCATCCAGAGACTGTACTCTGGCATTTGCAGATCTCAAACAGCAGATTTTCAAAATTTAGACCACTCCGAGAGCAAAATCAACAGAAAAAGGATATAAGTAAGGCTGAAGCGGATATTAATAAATTAGAAAAAAAAGTGAAACTAAGAAATAAGTCTAAAAATGTATCTATTGATTAGAAATAAAAGACAAAATACTGTTAATTTACTCACAGAAGCACGGAGGAAAATGAGTACACAAAATAAGAAATGACAACAGGTAAATAATGTCAGACATAGAAAATTAGAAGAATTATTTGAGATCACATTGCTCAAATCTATGCATATGAAACTTAAAACATACGTGAAGATAATGATTTCCAGGAAAAAAATCGAAAATCATTCCCAGAAGATGTAAGAAACTCTAAATTACTTAATTAACATGGAAAAAAAAAAGAGAACTTTGTCAGGGACCTACCCTACAAAAGGCTTTGCATATGGATTATTTTGCAACATAATTCTGGAAAAAAAATAATTGAGAATTTGAGCTCAGATGATCTCTGAATTGCTCCAGTGGAGAGAAATGGGGAAAAAAAAGCACCCATTAGAAATAATGTGTTTGATATGGAGAAATCATTCCTATTCAAATAAAGAGCCAGGCAAAGATGGCCACTATCACCAAAATGTTTGAACATTGTTCTGGAGGAACTAGCAAACAAAAATTTGACAAAAAGGGAAATAAGAATTATAAAATTTAGAAAGTAAAACTGTTGTTTGCAGTTGATAATAGTAGACATGTGAAAAGTTCAAGAGAATCAACCAGAACAATTCTGTAAGGGGATTAGTCACAAAATGATTATACACAACATAGTATTCCTACAGTCATCAACACCCAGATAAAAACATATTATGGAAGAAAATATCCCAAAACAATAGTAATAAAACAACCACAAAGGGGAAGATTCCTAGAAATAAATATGTGGAATCTATACAAAGAAAAGTTTAAACCCAAACAAGAAGCCCAAACAAGTCTTGAATAAATAGAAAGATATACCCCATTTCTCTATATGAATTTTTAACATCCTATAAATATCAGTTATCCCTAAATTAATCTATACATTTAATATGAATACAATAATATACAAGAGGTTATTTTTAGAAGTAAGCAAGCTGATCATGAATTTCATTTGGAAAAACAGCTTGGGAAAAATCAGGCAAATTCAACTTGAAGAAAAATAATGAGGAATTAGTCTTCTGAGATGGAAAAAATATTTAATAAAACTGCCACAAAAAGGTGTAGTTCTAACACTTAAATAGGTAGACAATTAACAGAGCAAAATAGATGGCATGTTGATGAACTGAGCCTTTGTTCTGATATCCCCAAATCCCCACACTTGCTTTTCTCCAATGTGAACGGCATAGAACCACATTTCCGAGACTCCTCTGTGTATATAGTCTTCTGTGCCCTGTGCCCTCCATCTTCAGGCTGGGTTCATGCAACAAAAGGCATTGGCAGAGACTGGCAGGGAGGAAGGGGGAAAAATCCAAGTTATATCTCAGGCACTCTCTCTCCCTCTCTCTCTCCTTCTCTCTCCATGGCTCCTGATCCTGCAGGACAGCCATTACCCCCATGATCTCAGTTCCCAATGAACATCCCTTGAAATGGCTGTATCTCACTGGGATCATTGACTTCCTGGCTCTGATCACTAACTTCTTGCTTTATCACTACAATAGCAGGAGTGGTATCAGCTTCCTGCTGTTGCTAATCTCTGCCCTCTATTTGGTGCCCCTATTTCCTCCACCTGTGTAACACATTCCCTACATAAATGCTCTGTAATACCTAGAGTGATTTCTGTGTCCCTACCTAGACCCCAGCTGTTCCTGCTGGCAACGTGTATCAGCAGAGAAAAATGTACCAGTCAACTCTGGGTTGAGAAAATTGGAGAGATATTTGGAAAAAAAAATACTATGGTCCATCTCTCTCCTTATACCAAAACAAAATCCAGATGAGTCAACAATTAACATTTGAAAACATTCTATAAATGTGCTACAAGAAATCACAAGAGAATAAAACCTTACTAACTACGACACAAAACTCAGATGTGGAAGAAAGTATAGACAAATGAGACTACATAAGTATAAAAAGCAATCACAAAACAATAGCAGTGTAAACAAAGTCAACCTATAAAATACATATAAACAACTTACATACAGATAATGGGCTAATTAACCTGCTACAAATCTCCCAGAACTATGGACAGTATAAGAAAAAATTAGCAAAAGCATGACTGGACAGTTCACAGAAGGAAAAAACATGAAGATCTGAAATATCTTAAATGCATATTAACATTTGATTACACATTAACATTTAAGATGTTAAGTCTCACTCACAATAAAAGAAAAGCAAATTTAAACTATAATGACATACCTCTCTGGTGGGAAATTGATAATGCTTTGTAGGAAAAAGGTACTTCATACATTGCTAGTAGAATGGACAGATCTCTTCAGAAAGCAACTGGGCACTAACTACCAATATAAAAATGCACACTCAAGTCCTAGCAATTGTATTTCAAGAAATTTACTCTTCCACTACAGTTGTGTATTTGCAAATTGAAATATTTAGTAGGATTTTATTGTGGTATTGTTAAAGTATAGTAGAAGATTGAAAATAATCTGTGTCTAACTGGGTACTACTTAAGACATACAATGAAATTTTAATATCATTGAAAAGTGCAGCATCTCCAAGATATACTAAAATAAATTACAGTATATGGCATACTACCTTTGCATTAAGAATGTATATAGAATAGGGTGTTTGGGTGGCTTAGTCAGTTAAGCGTCTGCCTTTGGCTCAGGCCATGATCCCGGGGTCCTGGAATGGAGTCCTGCATCGGGCTCCCTGCTCAGCGGGGAGTCTGCTTCTCCTTCTGTCCCTCCGCCCCTCTCCCCGCTTGTGCGCGAGTGTGCGCATGCTCTCTTTCAAATAAATAAAAATCTTTAAAAAAAAGAATGTACACAGAATAAATGCACATGATGACACGTGAGTAAAACATCTTTGAAACATAGTTAAAAACTTTTAGTGGGGAAAAGAGGAACTAAGACCTAGGGAAGGAGACAGTTAACTGTAAACCTTATGAATTCCTCGATTCTTTCAACGATGTGCTTGTGTAATTTTAGGAATTTAAAAAATTAGTATTTCAAGTTAAATGTTTTAGTTTAACTCTCAGTGAAGAAAACATGTAAGGGTAAAAGGGTTGGAAATAATTTGGATTTTATAAATAGAGATATTTTGAGCCCTTATATGATTTTTGAAGTGAAAATTTTTTTTTTCAATTCTGGTTGAAAAAGAAACAGTGTTTTCTTTAAGTATTCACCTGAACACACATGAAATTGCCGTGCATTATTTTATCTCAGTAATCTATGAAAAATTACAAGCAGTCTCTCCAGACCTGTCTGGCTGAGGCACACAATGCCATCTCCAGCATCACGTCTAACTCCTCAGATACAACACACGGCTCCTGGCACAGGTCTCTAGTAAGTTTTCAGTTGGAACAAAGGATAATGCTACCATTGATTGACCACCTAATATGACCTAATACGTTTTAGGAGCTTTACCTTTATGGTCTTTAACCCTCACCATTGCTTAACATTTTCTGCATTTTACCAATGACAGAAATGGCACTCAGAGACGTCGAAGTCTGTCCAATACCATTCAGACATTGTTGATGCAGAATGCAAACCAGATCTGGCTCATGGAAGCCAGCACTCTTCCCACCACTCTAGGTCTCCACATATTAGATTCCAATACACATCATTTTATTTCCAGAACCCCCAATTCATGCTCACTAAGTAAACAGTTCCTCTCAGGACATTCTTTTCCTGTGCCAACCTAAGTTCTCACAGACATTCTGGAAAACAGGCACTCTTCTCTGGATCAGTAAAAATAAAAAAATACTAACCCCAAGTAGTAGGTTCCTTAATTAGCTCCTCTCTCTTCATATATCTTTCTTAACACGAAATACACACACACACACACACACACACCAATCCACCCATCCTAAGCTCCATTTTATGTACAAAGCCAAAGCATAGGGCTCTAGATTATAAAATTAGTTAGTTAGCCTTCATATTGTCTGTCCTCATACCCCCACTGATTCAAATCCCTTCCTTCTGCTCAAGTGACTATTGCCCTTCCTTTCATCAAAACTCACTCTCATACCTTTCATTCACAATCAAGTAAAAATAATCCATAGTAACATATATCAGAGTTTTTCTGTTTGAGTTCCATAGGATTTCAATAGATATGATAGGATAAGTGGTTTGGTTAATATGTTGGGCTAAACAAAATATAATGCTTCTCAGAGTCTTTAAATTGCTAATGTGCATGCAAAGAGGAGCCCTATACCAAGAAGCAGATTCCAAGCTTAATAGATTCCAAAGATAACCATTCTGAGAAAGAATTAGAGTTGAGTCCTCTAAAGTGGTCTTCAAAGTGAGATGCTAAGAACACACATTCCAACTTCAGAATATCCTTTGGAAATTATTTGCCTATAGCATCTGCTAAGGTATATTTGCAAATATAAATGTCTTAAGACAAATGAGAAACTTGAGGCATGAGTCTAAAATATTGGGTAGGAAAATATTTGAGGAAATTACGTCTTCCCTACAATCTTGAAATCAGCTGAGTAAGCAACCGCACTTAAAAGATCGGCATACTTTTTCTCTTTTTTCTTTCAGGTTTTCCTCAATTCACTCTGTGTTTATCAGTATAATTACCTATGCTTCCTACACCCAAGCAAGAAAAAATGAATCAAACTCTTAAAAAAAAAGAAGAAAAAAAGTTAAAATTATATTAAGATACATTCAAAGTAAGTTTCAAAGGTAAATAATTCAAGCTACAAGTTAAGTAAAAATCAGAAAAATAAATTCTATAAAATATTCTAATATATTTCTAAACACTGAGGCATAACCCTGAATATTTTAAACAAGTAAACTGGTAAGGTACATAAATTAATTAGAGAAAAGCCTTATTGACATTAGGGCAGTACTTCTCAAATTAATATGCATAAGCATCAGTCAATATAAGGGAAATCTTGGAAAATGCTGATTCACTAAGTCTGAGGCCTAAGATTTTGCATTTCTTGCATTCCTTTGCATTTCTCTTCTAGATGATGCCAATGTGCTAATCTGCAGACACATTTGAATAGTGAGGGTTTAGAATATATTATTAATTCTACCTCTTGCTCAGAGTGGTTATCTCATGGAAGCTTATTGATATGAATACACTGTCTGTTAATTAGAAATAGGCTGTGTTAACAAACCCAAAAAATGCACGCCAAGAATCAACACAGGATTCTTTTGCCCAAAAAGTAGACCTAGCATTTTAGGAAAATAATTCAAGCCAAAAACAGCAGCATTTTTGCTTTACACACTGAACTCATTTTTAATCCACATGTCAGCGAAAGACTGAGTATCCTGAGAGGGCTTCTGTTAATTAAGAACTGCGGACTGTTGAGTGACATTCCCTCTGCTCTTAGCCACCTGTTAGGGCCACCAGCCAAGAACTGAAGTTACAGGAAAGATGCCAAGCAGCAAGAAATGACTTAAGGTAATGCCAGATTTGATAATCTGAATATCATCCCTGTTGGTTATCAAAAGACGCTTTCATTATCATAGCAAATATATTCAATTCTACCCTCTCAGTTGGACTTTCTTTTCCTCTGCCTTTCTCCTAAATTATCACCAGTGGAGGCTGACTATAGCAATTTTTCAAGTAGATTGCATAATGTTTTCAAATTGCTAACTTGCTCCCTCATCTCCTATTTGAATCTATTTTTTTTTTATTCTCTTGATGAATACACTTGATTTTATAAGTGTGTTGCCCTAAAGCTAGGTTATACATGTCTTGAAAAATGCTTGCTTAAGACTATTGATTTCTGAAATTGTTGGGCTATAGCCAACAGCGGACATTTTTAACACTCTTGTGATTTCAGTGACTTACAATGTCATATTATCAAAACCCTTTACTCATATTTGCAAAATTTGTACCTGAATGACACTGATTAGGCATCTGGTCCATTGAGCTCTTCTTAATGAAGGCAGCTACTTCCTCTCTTGCTGCCAAGGAAATGGCAGCCTCCATCTCTCACTTCACTATTGCATTGTTGCTTTTCCACCATTTTCATTTTAAATTATGCAGCGAGATGTAGCTCAATCCCTCAATCCTATTACCACAAACTCCAAGAGAGATCTTACTCCCTTGTTGCTGCTCCTTTGTCAACTGGATTGCAGTAAGAGTGCCATCACCTGGCTCCAGTCTTTTGGTTATTCAGATGTTTTTGTTACAATGGGATTTGCTCTTACAAGATTTAACCTGGAGGGATACCAAGAGTGGTGGCCCCAGTGTTCATGTGCGTGTTGGTGAATAACATCAGTTGTGTAGTATTGGATCTCTAATCTTCTTGGTTCCACTAAGTGAATTTGCTGAGAAGCTAACCTTTAATCTTCAAAAGGAAGAATGTTTACTTGCCAGAGACACTGTACTAGATTTACAGAATTGCACCAATTACTTCTGCCTTTAGAGCATGAACAATTTGACAACGTTAATTAACTCAAATTTTGCTGCACCCCCTTTATTCCCTAGACTAATAGAGTTTTTAAAAAGCCCTCAGGATTCTGAAAATAAGAAATTTGTAACTTCCAAAGTAGAGACAGTTCTAGACATGAAGGAACACAACTATGAAAAGACAGCTTATCTCGCTTAACTTTTTAAAATTGTTTTTCCATGTACTGTCATTTTTAAGCAGCTTTTCCATTCCTTATTTCACAATACTGCTTTTCACTAACAGGGCCAGAATAATGTATTTCTTACAATCAAGAAAAGATACTAAGGAACAATACTATTTCATTCTTTTAAGATGTGGTAAATAATGAGAACAAGTATAAGAATGGAAATGTGAATCGATCTATTAATTCCTAGGTTGTGCATGTTTCTTGCTTTGATTTGCCCCTCCTTCTTTATGCTAGAAAACTTCTCTGGGACACCAAGTACTAGCATTAAGGGCAATAATGTTCATATCCACAGTGTTTATTGAATGTTTACTATATGCTAGGCATTTTATGTACTTTAATATTTACAGTGTCTCTATGAGTACGAATATTGTTGCTGTTTTACAAATGAGAAAACTAAAATGTAAAGAGGTTAACTTGATTTCCAAAAGTCATTGACACAGTCAGGCTTTGAATTCAGTCTGAGCCTGACTCCAGGCTCTTATCCACAACATTTGCTGTCCATCTGATCATTGACGCTGGTTAGAGAACTATAATAGAGATTGCATGTGTTACTCAGTCGCCTTCTACTGATCCTGGTCCTTCACCAAGTGTGTCTTCTTGGATTTGGTTATTTCATGGGAAGCCAAGTCCAGACACTTGCTGTTTCCTGACTAACGCAGGTGCGTCCCTTCATTGCCAGAGCCCAGAATCAAGACTGAAGATACTGTACCAGATCCAGACTTCAATCTTCTGCACCACAGAGTTCTGCTCAAGGAGGATCACAGAGGGGCTCAAAAAGGTTTAGGATGCTTGACAGAATATTAATGTTCTTCAGAATTTAAACTATAATCATTATTTATGGAAAACTGATTGTAAATCAACACATGTTTTTACTAATTTGTCAAAATATGTTTGTAAATCTGTAATATTCCTCTCAAGATTGGTTTGCTGGAAACCACAGATTTCAATTTAGGTGAGTCACCTCCCTGTCTGATTCCAGTTCTACTCCCCACCCCTGATACCCCCAACACTCCAGTGAAATGAAGAGGTACACTGGGTCATCTTTACAGCTTTTTCCAGCATGGATCTTGTATTCCACCTTTTTCCACATGGAGCAGGTTTCATCACCCAGGAAGATGGGAAGGTGGCAGTTCCCTTAGAAGCTATAGGGAAAGGATGAGAAAACCAAATTCCTCCTTGCTTTGTCATAGAGCTTAGAATGTTCAATGCTGGGGTGGAGAAGCGGTTACTCACCCTCAAGCTTAAAATTAGGAGTTCTACTTTCAGGAGGCTTTCTGAGTGGCTACCAGAGTTCTGACAAGAGTGGGTTTCCTTTAGTGTCTTCCCCTTCTCATAAAGTACAATTGATTCTCCGACCCCCTCATCTGACTATTTTTTTCATCATCTGTTGACTTACGATTCTGGTTCTCTTCTGTTTCTTCCACATACAGTTATCAGCAGCAAACAAACCTTAGAGAATTTATAAAGAACTAAATAATAAACATTATAAATAAATGACTTTGCAAATAAAGAAACAAATTTAAAAAGCAAATGAGGGTCAAAATGCACAAACAGTAGAAATGTACCCGAGAGTGATGACTGCACATTTCAAAAACTGGCAGGAAGAGAGCATTGATACATGACAGGAAAACTAATGCATCCATTCAACACATATTAAGTGACCACCTACAAGGTAGTGTTCTGTGAGCACAGTGTGATGTGAGATGATGAATAGGATATGGAGCCCACCTCCAAAATTCTTGCAGTCTGATGGTAAAAATAAGGTGCATGCATAATGGAAGTAATATGAGACAGAAAGCAATAAACATTACAAGCTTCCCTCCCTAAGCTTAGCTACTCCTCTTTCTATAAGCACCTTCACCAGAAACACAGGTTCATAATATAGTATGGCCATACATTTGGATTTGCCAGGATAGTCCCAGGTCATGCTTGTTGTCAAAGCTAATTATTAATTTTCCCTTTCACTCTCAAAAATGACCCAGATTGGGCAATTAATTATATGTCACCTTAATTTTAGTACAAGCCATTTTATTGCATTTTTGGTTTATGTATCTATTTCTCCACTAACATGCAATTTCTTAGAGGGAAGAGACCACGTTTTCAATTTTTTAAAAAAATCCTTTGCCTCTAGCACATGCCTGCCACATAGTAGACGTTTAATTTAAAATACTGAAAAAAAAAGGGCACCTGGGTGGCTCAGTCAGTTAAGCATCTGACTTCAGCTCAGGTTGTGATCTCAGGGCCCTGGGATGGAGCCCCATGTCAGGCTCTGTGCTCAGCAGGAAATCTGCTTGTCCCTCTCTCTCTCCCTCTCCCAATGCTCATGCTCTCTCTCTCTCATAAATAAATAAATAAATAAATAAATAAATAAATAAATAAATAAAATCTTTTAAAAAATAAATAAAATACTGAAAGAAGTATTAATTCTCTATGTGGGGAAGAGGCGAGCTTACATTTATTTAAGGGAAAGGGGGAATTTGAATGGTGAAAGTCGTATCTAAAATGGACCTTGAATATGTTGGCTAATTGAACATAATAAAAAATAAAAATAAAAAAATAAAATGGACCTTGAAAGAAGGGTAAGACACACTTCCAAAGAGATGAGAATAGTACTCTAGGTGAAGGGAATGCCAGTGATGTCAGGGCAAAGGGTAGAAATTTAGACAGTGAGAACAGTTATTAAACTACTGTTAAAAACCCTAAAAATGCAGTGTTGCTTCCAGCGTCATATACAGGCAATAAGGTCTATCCTGTATGAGACAAACTGAATATTCTGATAGGGTCATCAGTATCCCACAAATTTCCCTGCTACTTATGAAGACAAAGATACACATTTGTAATTGGAACCCCAGTTTTTCATTTTTTAATTTTTAAAACTGCTGCTAGAGTAATAGAAAGAGTAGAGCAATACAAAGTATTTGTGAAGAGTCAATGTTCTATAGGGACCTAGTTTCAAGACAAGTTTGACACTTACTGTCTGTGACCCTGGGCAAGTGTTAAACCTGTGGAAACCCCAGTGTTATCATCTGTAATACAGGGAGAAACACTGCATCTGGTTAGCAACAGAAAACGAGGGCTGATACAAAGTAAGCAATCAAGGGGCGCCTGGGTGGCTCAGTTGGTTAAGCGACTGCCTTCGGCTCAGGTCATGATCCTGGAGTCCCTGGATCGAGTCCCGCATCAGGCTCCCTGCTCGGCAGGGAGTCTGCTCCTGCCTCTGACCCTCCCCCCTCCCATGTGCTTGCTCTCTCTCATTCTCTCTCTCAAATAAATAAATAAAATCTTTAAAAAAAAAAAAACAAAGTAAGCAATCAACTAATGTAGCTATTATCAGTAGTTCAGCAATAAACAAACAAAATTTGTGTTCAATATGAATAGATCATGATTAAAGAACTAATCCCAGATCATTTCTGCAGTGGAACAGTAGATGAATGGGTTGACTGCATGTCAATATATACCTATATTCTAAATGGGAATTTTTTCCTCTAGATTGCCTCACTGATTGCAGCCATTAAATTTTATTTCATTTTACTTTTAGTTTGCAATGTTTAATGCATGAGAATATTATTTTTTTAGAAGATTTTATTTATTTATTTGTCAGAGAGAGAGCGCGAGCACAAGCAGGCAGAGCAGCAGGCAGAGGGAGAAGAAGGCTCCCCACCGAGCAGGGAGCCCAATGCGGGGCTCGATCCCAGGACCCTGGGATCATGACCTGAGCCCCGCTCAACGACTGAGCCACCCAGGCACCCCTTTACTGTGTTTTTAAATAAGAAGCTCTCTGATGGTATTATCGTGCTGTGTTTTGCATAATCAAATACATCTAACTGTGAATTTTATATAGAATTACATTATATAACATATGCATGTATTTACTTACTGTGTTTATTCTCTGCTCAAAATTAACAGATCATGCTGAAAACTGTTCAAATGATTTTATTTTTTGTTATAAGAAATAAAACATTATCCTGAATAATAAAGTATATTATAAAGTTTTTATATTTCAAAAAAAATTTAGTATTCTTAGTTATCACAAAGATTGAGTCCCAAGACAAAGAAAAAAGTTGTTCTGCAAGTTCTAGTTGACTGTTACCTCCTTTAATTGGCATTTGCTAATAATGCCCTTTCAATTACAAATGTGCATTCATGTACTATGACTTCTTGTTTGTCAAACAAATTAGTACACTATGCTTTACAATCCATATATTCTACATTTACTCCACTCCATATGTATTTCTACCAATCACCTCATATAATTATATAAATATGACATGTATATTTAAGTATATATCATGCAACTATACATTTTATAAATGACTTCCAGTCCTCACTACAGAAGGTGGCCTGGCCCATTTCCATGCCAGAAGAAGGAAGACAATGACATTAAAGTAACCAATTATTTAGGAAAAATCTTGAGTTTTTGCATCAGCTGCTCCTGCTCTTGTCTCATTATTACGAAGTTAGCATTTGAATTTAGTTTCCAACTTTTGACTTTCATTTCTTTCTCAAAGACTAGCATGAACACACCTGAATTGCTTTTTCTGTATTCTGCTCTATGGAACAGGAAACCTTGATCTTGTTAGTCCCTTTGGACCATTCTCTGAACTACTCTAACCACATAGCAGGTGTCTTGGCTAGTTATTCAGACTACTTTTTTTAGGCATTAATGATACATGGTAATTCTTTTTATCAAAGAGAGAAAGGGACATGCAGGCATTAATCATATAATATAATACAATATAGCATTAAGGAAAAGAATATGATTTCTTCATCAATCTGCTCACAGAAAAGAAAAATTCTGGCCCAAACAGTCTCAAAGAATTGAATTAAAGTCCTGACCTCAGACACGATCCATGAAAGAAAGAACTGATAAGCTGGACTTCATTAAAATTAAAAACCTCACAATCTACGTGGCCATACAAGCTATGTCCTGATGTATTCCTGTGGGACTCCCTTATTGCTCACTGATCTCCATACTGTCGGAACAATCTAGAACCGACAGCAGCAGATGGACAGGGATTTGTTTACTTGCAATAGTTTTCCAGCAAACTCTCCCATTGCAAATTTTAAAGATTTTATTTATTTATTTCAGAGAGAAAGAGAGCGAGCAGGGGCAGGGGCAGAGGGAGAGTGAGAGAGAATCTCAAGTAGCCTCCGTGCTGAGCGCAGAGCCTGCTGTGGGGCTCCATTTCAAGACCCTGAAATCATGACCTGAGCCGAAATCAAGAGTCGGACGCTTAACTGACTGAGCCACCCAGGTGCCCCTCCCACTGTAAATTTTAAATATCAAAACTAATTTTGAGTTCTTCAAGTCCTACATCTTGTCCCTCATCATAGCAGTATGGAGCTAGGCTCATAGGAGCTTTGTTTCAGAGATTTGGAATATACATTACATACCATCAATATCTGAAACTATAAATATCTCAAATTCCCTAAAAAGTTTTTCCGAGAAAACAGGATGTTAATAAAGAAGAGAAAATAGAAAATTAAAAATAGCAGATAAAAGGATAAAGAGGAGGAGGGTATGAGGAAAGAGAAGAAAAAGAAGGCAGAAGAAGAGGAATGGGGAGAAGAAAAGAGAGTTGCCAAACAAGTCAATGTGTCTGAGGAACAACATTTAACATGTTTCTTTACTAAGAAAATCTTAGTATTCCACTACATACACTACATAATTTCTTTACTTATTTGATCATGGAAACTTTTATTTTCCTTTCAGTGCATCATATTACTTTGAATATTCTGTGGAAAATGAATTACTGATCAAGTTCAATCTCTTTCACCTTGCAATTAAGGAAACTGAGGCAGCAGTGTTTAACCGACTCTCCCATATCCCTGCAATTGATCTATCACAGAAACAGACTTGCATTCCTATATTCTCTACAAAGTCACAGTTAATAAATTGTTAACAGATAAATTGTTAAAACCTATTCCTTGTTGATACTAGGAAGCACTTGTCTATCACAGTACTGTGAATCAATACATTAACAACATGACCTTATTCCATTTTATCTTGGCAAGAACATATTTCCCCTACTTTCCTGTTTGCATCCACATATATTGAATGTGTCATGTGGCTTTGGTGCCTGTGAGTCATCATACTTATGATTGGTGTACCCTGGGCCGGTTCCATTTTTGCAATTGTCTCCCAACATCCAATGTTCAGCTCTTGATGGATCTGTTGCAGTTTTCTTCTCAATTAAATATCCCTAATATGTAGATTATCACTGAAATTGGAATATCACTGATTGGATACTCTTGTTATACTCTGGGTGTAGGTCTGCAGACTAAGTGGTTTTGAGGTTTGTTTAAATGATGGGTCACAGGGTACCTGGGTGGCTCAGTCGTTAAGGGTCTGCCTTTGGCTCAGGTCATGACCTGGGATCGGGCCCCGCATCGGGCTCCCTGCTCCATGGAGAGCCTGTGCCTGCTTCTCCCTCTCCCACTCCCCCTGCTTCTGTTCCCTCTCTCGCTCTCTCTCTGTCAAATAAATAAATAAAATCTTAAAACAAAAAAATGATGGGTCACAGTTGTGCCATATAAGCTTTTAATCTTCTTCACAGATACTCAACTAGCTCCAAACAACAATCTCCAACAGACAACTTCAGTTTGATTTATACTGCACTTTTGAAGCATAAAGGAATGACACAAAATTATGAAGCCATTTATTGATTCTTGAACTATTAGAATTAGAATGGACTTTGGAGTCATTTAGTTGAATGTTTCATTCATTGACTGCAGGAATTACCCTATCAGCCTGATAAGCCATCCATCCTCAAATAAAAATATCCAGTGATAGGGACTTAGACATTATAAAATTATTCCATTATTAGAAAGTTATGTTAGAATTTTCATTCTCATGTTGGGTTGAATGTATATTCCTTTAGTCCCTCCTTTCTTCTCCGAAGCAAAAAAAAAAAAAAAAAAAGCCTCTCCCTGATTCTTCTAATTGACATGTATTTTTTTTTTTTAAAGATTTTATTTATTTGACAGAGAGAGACACAGTGAGAGAGGGAACACAAGCAGGGGGAGTGGGAGAGGGAGAAGCAGGCTCCCTGCTGAGCAGGGAGCCCTATGTGGGACTCGATCCCAGGACCCTGGGATCATGACCTGAGCCGAAGGCAGTCGCTCAACCGACTGAGCCACCCAGGCACCCCTCTAATTGACATGTATTGAGCTTATAAAAGTTAAATACAAAAACTCTAGTGAAGCATTACGGGGATGATTTTTAATCCCTATTACTATATCTGAGGTGGTTTTTTTAAGTGAAAGATAAAAAGTAACCATAAAGAGGAGAGTTTCAAGTAATGGAAGAAGTGATCTCAGTTTCTTTAAAAGTCTTAAACATAGGGTGCAAGACCTTCCAAGATCTATAACACAGGCCAGTGCAAACATCTGTGGCATACAATGATTTTTTTCTCTCTGCTCCTGCTTTTAACCTTTGCCTTCACTGAACTAAAATCCCATAATACAATTAAGTCCCTTCTTCCCCCTTCCACATCTTAAGGTCTTGTATTGTGGAAGAAGAATCTAAAGAGACATAGAGGGAAGTGTATAATGGTGGCATAACTCTGAATGACTGCAAGGGTAATTCCAGAAGATTTAGAAGATGGCCAGGTAATTATCTACCTAATATAATGCCTGTGTCTCTGAGCTATATGGCCAGTTGTAGACAGCCTCATATTTTGCTTAACTTTTTGCCAAGTCATTCACCCTACTTAGGTTAAAAGATTAAGAGTATATGTTTTTTGGAGTCCAAGACTGTGCTTTGAAATCCATCTGCACTGCTAATTCAGTCCGTGGACTAGCCCCAGATTTTGTGTATAATACTCATTTTATGCAGTTTCCAAGTTCTCTTGCTCTTTCCTTTGTGTGTATTTGTATGTATATTTTAGCAAAAATTTGGAGGAATATGCTTGTCTAGTCTGGCACCACACTAACCCAGAAATTCCCCATCACCCACGCACGCGCCTTTCTAAGTGCACACACACACTCACGCAAACAAGGCTCCATCTGTTTAAAAATTTACCTTAATTCTTGCCAGGAATTTACAGAAATTTTAGAAACAGAAAAACATAGAATGTCAGTCCTGGAAGAAACTCTAGAAATCATTTAGAATAATTACTTCATTTCATAGTTAATGCCAAGAGAGGTTAAGTGACTTACACAATGTCATTTTCTTAAATTCACTTATTGGTTGTTTCCAACCACTTCTCGTCTCTTATATTTTTCATGATTTTTCAAAACTTTCTGATACTGGCACCAAGACTCTATCCCAAAATTCTTTTAAAGTCCCAGGATTTACTTCTTTTAAAGTCTATTGTTCTTTAAAAACTTCTTAATTTTCCTGGATCTTCCATTTCCTCCTGTAGGTAATGTGTGTAAGATCATCCCTTACTAGCAGGAGTGATAAAATATGAGTATTACTGTCACTTAATATTCACTGCCTGCCCCAGAAAGTAGACCTATCCCTGCCTTGTTATTATTCCTACTCTGTGTAATACGGTTAAAGCAGCGGGTTACATTGTTACACATGTATATGCTGTGACCATCTTAACACCATTCTTATATATTCATGTTAGTCTTGTATGGTCCTACTAGGGCAGCATTCCCCAAAGTGGACCACTGATCTGTGAAAATGATCTGACAATAAGATCTCCAATGTGAAATAAGTATGAGGATTACTACATACTACATACTGCTCTGAGAAAGTTACATTGCATATTAGCAGATGAGAGGATCCATTAAGTTCTGTCCTAAAATACTCAGGTATGAAAATAAATATACTTCCAAACTTCATGAAAACTGCTATAGGAAATACTATAGCAAATAATCTGCCCACATTTTGCTTCTTTTTCCTTTATATATGAATTTATTAGAGAACTGACTTTTTAAACTTGCCCGTTTCCTCTAATATCTGGACTTTCTAAGTTTTGAAAGTTAGTTTACAAAATTTTGAATCCTTATTTAGTTATATTTTTCCTTTAAAATATCTAAGACTAAAATTACATACATGTCTTTTTTTTCTCAATTTTATGAAATATACTTCATGATAACCTAAAGATTGCATCTGACTCTATACAGAATAGATCTTTTACTAGTCAATATTAAATTTTAAAAAATGTTTAAATATTATGGAGCCCCCCTCTGCATATTGAATTCAGGCAGAATAATGTCACTCCTTTTTTTTTTTTTTAAGATTTTGTTTATTTATTTTAGAGGGAGGGGGAGAGAGAGAGTGAGCCTGAGCAGGGGGAAGGGGAGACAGAGGGACAGAAGGAGAAGCAGACTCCCTGCTGAGCAGGAAACCCCACTCGGTGCTCAATCCCAGGTCCCTGGGATCATGACCTGAGCCGCAGGCAGACGCTCAACTGACTGAGCCACCCAGGTGCCCCATCTTTTTCTTTTTTTGAGAGAGAGAGAGAGAGAGAGAGCAAGCGTGTGTGTGGCACACGCAAGCCCCTGGGGGAGGGGCAGAAAGAAAGGGAGAGAAAGAATTTTAAGCAGATTCTACTCCCAGCCCAGAGCAGAGGTGGGGCTCAATCTCACCACCCTAAAATCATGACCTGATCCTAAATCAAGAGTTAGACGCTTAACTAAGTCACCCAGGTGCCCCTATTGTTATGTTTTTAAAAAGCATTCCAACTACTAAGTTAAGATAAACTTTTATATGACTAAAAAACAGATGTGGTCCCAAACAATACAATTCATTGTTCTTATGGCAAAGCATTGTACAATAGGCTATGAGAACTACAAAAACATTTAAAACCTCTGTTCCCAGTTCTCCACATCCTTTTTGGCCATTTGAAAAGATGCTGACTAAACATATATTATTGAATAGGAATACAGGATTTAACAATTCCATAAAAATAAATGGAAGAAATGCTATAGTCTACACTGTAATTGTTAAATGAACTGAACAATGGAAATTATTATAAAATTGCCTTCAAATACCTAATAAAAATAACATAAAAGTGACAATGTTTAATTTTTAATGTACATGACAAAATCACTGGAATGTCATCAATCTGTTAGCAGTACCCACATCCAGAGAAGTGCTGTCACTATTGCAATATTTATCAAGGTAAGTCTATTTCATTCTAATTGGAATTTTCAGTCAGTCTCAGGAATCTCTAGAAAATTTGTTTCCAGCGGTGTCTTTCTGAATGGTTTATTTAAAATATTGGCACTAACTAAATGGAACCTCTACTTTTTATTTTTTCCTATAAAGATTTTAAGAATAAGTAAACTGGAAGCTACCTCCAAAATTTAGAACTACAAAATAGAGAAAAGGTGTAGTATTATGATGGTGGTAACTTTAAGTTGCACAAAATGATGATCTGAGATTTTTACTTATCAATTAATTTTTTGATACAATTGTTATTCTGGCAACATTCTTTGGAGTCAAAAGGATCCAGGGGCCGAACTACTATAGACAAATCACTAAACCTTTTTATCCCCAGTTTTCTTATGCATAAAATGAATATAATAGCAGTAACTAATTTCTAAACATATGATGACAATTAAATGAGATAATTTAAGTAAAGTGCTCAGCAAGCTCCTTATCAAAGAGTAACTATTATGACTGTTTTAATGCAGCAAAAGAAATGCTGTAGACATAGTATCTCTCCGTTTCAGCAATGTGTTTGACAAACTCTCTTATGATACCCTGTAGACAAAATAAATGTGAGCTGAATGACAAAACAATTATGTGGATCAAGCTGGTTGAGGAACATCAGCCCGAAAGTATTGATTAATGGATTTTTATCACTGTGAAGGAGGTAAACTGCAGGGTTCTGCCCCTGGCCCTTTCCTGTTCAACAGTATCATCAATGAAAATGGAGAAAAGCATAGGTGAATTTACCTAATTTATATATTGCCCAAAGTTGAGAGAAACAGGTAACACATGAAATGACAAAATAAATGTTTTCATATGATCTCAATGATAGATGGTAAGTAAATGCTAAATATGATAAAAGGAAATGGACCAAAAGTCATAAAATTATTTATATTTAAAATATGTTTTATACACATACATCAAGGGGTAGAACCTAATAGGAAAAAAGCTCTTATGAAAGAGACCCAAAATATTTCTTTTTTAGTTTGCAATTTGTATTAATTAGCATAAGGTTACCTATTGTAACAAACTGAACCAAAAACATATAATGATTCAAATACCATCCAAAATAGGTATTCCTGATCAGTAGGTATTCCTGATAAGTCCTGAATCAGGGACTATTTTTAAAATAATTGATCTAAAATAATTAGTACTAATTAGTACAATTCTATAGATAGTCTTTTCCATTGGCATATGCAAACAAGATACAATGTCATACCTAAAGTCAAAATCATATAATATGTCAAATCAATGGTTCCTAAACTAGATAAACTAGACAACACATTGAAATCACACCAAGAACCATCTAAGGAAATGCTTCCAGATAGCAATGAGGATAACATTGTCAAATATTAGAGGCCAGTTGGGTGTGTTTAAGCATTACAAGTAAGGCAGATGCAATTATCTTAATGAGCAGCAAGTTTGGAGTAGCAACCAGGGTGCAGACCCACTTACAGCTGTGGTGATCGTATACAGAGCTCAGTGCTCCAGGGGTAAAGTAGACAAGGGATCAACTAGAAAATTCTTAATCTATACAATGAATGGAAATCAAGAATAAACAATTAGAAGTCTGAGAGTAGCTGCTCCAACAAGATGTCATACTCCTTGCCCAGTTTCTAGACTTAGGCCAGTTTTCAGACCTGAAAGCCACTAACTAAAGGAGAGTGCAAGTCCTCAGGAAAAATGACCCTAGACTACCAGAGAAATTTTACATGATGATTCTCCCAGTCCTTCCACAAAGGATACTATGGTCATTTCCTTGGGTGAACATATACTGTAGAATGGAGCATATCCAGACATTTTAAAAAACTGTTGGAGATATGGTCCAAGTTGACCAAAGGATCCGAAATGTCAATCATGGCCCTTTGTTAGAGTAGTGGAAGAGGTGACCAAAAGGGTTTATATGGAAATCTGTAAATTCCTGGTATTGACCCAACCAATGGTGGGTCTTTTAGGTCCACAGATGTACTTGGTGGTTATTGTAGTTTCCAAATATATGTTTGCAATGAAAACACTTAATCATTGGCAAAATTCCCACATTGGATTCTTATTCTGAACAGGAAGAGTTTGCAGGAAAGTCAAGTGGAAACCTTTGAAACCTCACCCCTTGGCCAAGATACTAAATCAAACACAATATTATATCTCAAAGGAAATGGCAGAAATTAACACCACTCCTAAACACATAAGGGACACTGGGATGGTGTGCCCCACAGTCATCACATCCAATTCACCATTCTTTGCCTCTACAATACCTAGATGGATCCCAGAGGGTGAGAGCCAGCCAGCTACTGCAAACTCAAACAAACTGCAACCTCAACTACAACTGTTGTGCTGATGTGGTATCTTTGTTAAAGCAGATTAACACAACCTTAGGAATGTAACGTGAGGCATTTGTTTTTCTATATGCTTTATTTTCCAGTTACCAGGAAAGAAAACCAGAGTTCATACATTCAATGGAAAAAACAACAGTATACATTTGAAGTCTTGTCCCAAAGCTATGTTAATGCTCCTATACTCTATCATTAAATAGTCCAAAGTTACCTAGACCATCTATCTTGGACCTTCTGCAGAACATCACATTGACATCATTTTCATCTGAAAAGAAGAATAATAAATGAGAGGTATCTTGGAGGCCTTGGTAACATAAATGCATGCCACAGGGTATAAGATAAATTCAACCAAGATTCAGATGCCTATCTCGTCAATGAATATTTAATGGTCCCATCATTAGGGGGCATACCATAACCTCCCTTCTCAAAGTAAAGTTCAAATTATTGCATTTGGTATCTTCCACCACTAGAAGACCTGGTAGGCCTCTTCACACAGTGAAGGCAACATAACTTACATTTGGGAATATGGCTCTAACACATTTACCAAGTGACATGGAAGGCTGCTAACTTTTAATGGGATCCAAAGCAAGGAGATAGTCTGCAATAGGTCCACGCTGTAATGTAAGCAGCCTTTTCTGATAAGCCATATGAATGAGAAGACCCTATGGTCTTAGAGGTACTAGACGTAAAAAATTTTGCATAGAATTTATGGAAGTAAATGGGAGAATCACATGTAAGGCCCAAGGGCTCTTGAGCAAGACCATGCCATCTTCAACAGAAATTATACACCACTGAATAAACCATTACTGCTATACTACTGGATCGTGGTAGACAGATCAAGCAGCCAGAACTGTATCCATTGAGTTTTTTTCAGGCCTATCAAGTCATATGGGTTGGGCAGGGCAGTAGTAACCCATCAGAAAATGGAAATGGTACATAAGGAATCGGGCATACTAGCACCAGAGAGCATGAGTAAACTGCAGAGACCCCTATGTCATCTACTGTATCCATGGTTTCTCTCCCTCAGTTCACAACTGATGGAGAAGGAAAAAGGGCAAGGCTGGTTCACAAATGGTTTAATAAGCCAAAAGTTAAGTACTGCCAAAAATTAAGTACTGCTGCATTATAGTCCTACTCAATTGTGTCCCTGAAAGACAGCAGTGGGGGCAATTTTCCCAAAGGGCAGTGCTTTGGGCAGTGCATCTGGTCACCAATTTTGTGTATAGAAAAGTGGCCTGAGATAAGAATAAAAAATGGATTTATGGACAATAGAGAAGAGCTTGGCTTGTTGGCCAGGGACCTGGAAGAAAAAAAAAAAACTGAAAGACTGGGGACAAGAGGCATGTGAATAAGCAATGAGAGTAAGCAAGGTGTGAAGATCTTTGTGTCATATGTAATTCCCTGCCAGAGAACATCCACCATTATAAAAACCACTAAATAACCAAGTAGACATAATGATTCAAACATCTGATGTTAGCCAACCTCTGTCATCATCCACTCTAATACTCATACAATATGAACATCAATGGAATAATCATGAGAGTGGGGTTGGAGGATTTATACTTGGACCCCAAAACATGAACTTCCACTCACCAAGACATATATAGATGCTGACTGCTAAATGTCCAATCTGCCATCTGGAGAGACCAACACAGAATTCCCCAAATGGCACCATCTCTCTAGTAGGTCAATAGCCCTTCAGTGTCCATTTGATTACACTGAACGTCTTCCACTTTGGAAGAGGGAGTGATTCATTACCATGTAGTCACTGAGGCAGCTCCACTATCTCAGGGCTTAGAGAGTGTTTGATTTTCTAATATTCTATCCCATCTAACACTGACCAAGTAATCCACTTTACAAAACAAAAGGTCCACACTGGGCATATGAACATGAGATCAACTAGGCCCATAACAGGCCGCCTCACCTGACTGTAACGCAATGGCCTTTCAAAGGCACAGCTGAGGGTCCAGCTTGAAGATACCATGCAAACATAGAGAAATACCCTCCAAGATATGGTATGTATCCTAAATCAACAACTGTTTTTATTTGGCTTGGTTTGGTTTTCATCAGGTATAATACAAAGGTCCAGGATCCAAGAGGTGGAGGCTGGAGGGATCCGGCTCAGCCTCACTCTCTGCAGCCTACTTAGAAAATTTGGACTCCGATCCTCGCAACTCTGTGTTGTACAGGTATGAAGGACCTGACTCACCAAAGGGAACGTTTCTACCATGGGCACAGCAAGAGTCCAGCAGTCAAGGGGGCAACATACAAGGAACGGTAACATTCTGACAGAGAAAACTGACCCAATCATGAGGAGGATGTAGAGCTACTATTATATATAATGGGGACAGAGAAAACTATGTTTGACATTAAGATGATTCATTGGACATCTCTTGGTAACCTTTTCTTAACTTTGATAGTATATTGATAATTGTATTAAAAAGTTCATTACAAAAAATTTTTTTTATTAACAACACAGTTACATCAGTATGAATCTTGCTCACTTCTTGGATATTTTTATAAGCCAAACTCTGCCCTTCCTTGGCCACAGACTACAGTTGATCCCATCTGGGGACTTCAGTCATGCCACTGTTGCCTCTGCTGTTTGTGTTTATGAAAGACAGAGTGAAAAATGGGCAGGTCTGAGCTTCATCAGAGGGAGCCATCTTTGCACTATAAAATTCTGGTAGAACAAGGATCCCAGAGTGAATGTGAAGCAGAGGAGTCTCCTCCCACTGAACAACTTTTCTCTTTCATTTTTTTTTTTAAATGATTCATTTATTTATTTTGAGAGAGATAAAGAGAGAGTGAGCACACGGGTGAGGAGGGGGGCCAGAGGAAGAAGGAGAGAGAGAATCTCCAGCAGACTCTCCCCTGAGCACAGAGCCCAACACGGGGATTGATCCCACAATCCCAAGATCATGACCCCAGCCAAAATCAAGAGTCTGACGCTCAGCCAGGTGCCCCAGGTCTTTCTCTTTTAAACCCAGAGCAGCAAGGTGCCTCCAAATGCAGTAAAATTAGATAATACACCATAGGAAGAAAGGTCACACTGATGAGAGAATTCTAAAGGAAAGAATATTTTCATTTTTAAATTTTCATGAAATATTCTTGTTTTTCTGATATTTAATGTGCTTTAAAGAAAACTGCCTCCTCCTCAGAGAGGCAGAAACCTAACAATCACAGTATGCTCACCACTGGAACTAATCTCTTTGTACCCTTTGATCTTGTTTATGTTGCTACACAAAAATCCGCAGACTCTCAAAGTCACCCTCATCACTTCTTCTCTATACAAAAAAAAGCTGCACCATCTCTCCCTTTCTCCAGTTTTTCCTCAAATCTTTAAACTCTTTCACTGAGCCCACTGGAATTCATAATTTATTATCAGAAAAACTTGTTTTCTTAATCTCTTTAATCAAAACCTACCTTTTCCCTGAAGATCTTAATTCCCCCTCACATGAAGGCTGTTTCTCATGATTTTGTAACACCGAGCCTAAAACTATTTATATTTACCCACTTGCTCTCATGGGTAATGCTACCCTAACATTGCTGCTCTCTCTCTCTGAATTGTAATTGGCTGTTTACTTTTTTTTTTTTAAAGATTTTATTTATTTATTTGAGACAGAGAGAATGAGAGAGAGAGAGCTCATGAGAGGGGGGAGGGTCAGAGGCAGAAGCAGGCTCCCTGCCGAGCAGGGAGCCTGATGCGGGACTCGATCCAGGGACTCCAGGATCATGACCTGAGCCGAAGGCAGTCGCTTAACCAACTGAGCCACCCATGCGCCCCTGGCTGTTTACTTTTATGTCTTTCCCAGTAGAATGTGAACTCCTAGATATAAGAGATAGTATCATATTCAGGGATGTATTCCTAGAATTGAGCACACTGTCTTGTACATCAGAAGACCTGATACATGTCTATTGAAAGAAACAAAAAATACATGAATAAATACAGTAGTAAAAATATTTCAAATCAGTACAGTTTCAAAATGTGTATTGGTGATATTTAGAAATGTTTGTACCTTTATATCTAGTCATCCCACTTCAAAAATGTATCCTAAGGAAACCCCAAGAAAATTTATTCAGACATGTTCAAGAAGGTTAGGTAAAAAGACAATTATTATAGCAAAGTGGAATATGGGGAAAAAGCTAAATTTATGACAAAAAGTGACTCATTTGGTAAATCGCTGTACATCTATAAAATGGGACACTGGGAAACCATTAAAGTCAGGTTTGTGAAGAACAATAGGAAATATTTATTATGAACTCAATTAAAAAGTAGATTATTGTTGTTAAATACAAGAGGCCATTTCCCAATTTAAAAAAATGTCCAAGATGCTAATGAAGCCTAGCTTCATGTAGTAGAATTATGAATGCTTTCTCTCATTAAATACATTTTCCAAAATTTCCACAGTGGGCAAGCCTCTTTACTATTCTGAAACTCAAGTTCCTTACCAGTTAGCTAAGAAAAAGTCTCCCCACAGGATTTTTTTCATTACGTAAAGAACAGCTCCATATTTTCAACGTGGAGGTAGGTGATTACTACTTCCTGCTCACAATGCTGGATCTTGTTGAGTAGCAGTAAGAGGATGAGGTTAAAGTTAGGGCAAAGAAATACTACCAAACAGAAATGCCAATAATACGCACACTACACTATTATACTCTATTTCACTCATTTCATGTAGCCTGAAATTACATTAATATTACATTTCCTTAGTGAAAAATGAATGAAAACTTTGGGAACCAGCAGGTCTAGACCCACTTACAGATGTCGGCTGATTTCTGAAGCAGAGAAGATAGATATCTCCCTCAGGAACCAGGCATTTAACATGGCGAAAGAGCCCTGATTCCCTATCAGACAGGTTTCTATGGAAGTTCTCATTCAATTGAGATTTGAGCCCTTCATAGTGAAAAGTAAAGTAAGATGAATGATTGCTCTTACTCAACATGCGAGAGTTATATTCTCTTCTTTAGTGTTTGGATTCAGGCTATGACTTTATAGCAGCTACTTCTCATGCCAGTCAAATCCCATTTCAAAATATGCTGTTACAACAGAAATCTCTGTACAACAAAAATACTTTTCTAGCCTGAAATTTCTAAATTTTTAATCATTTCTATAAGAAACCCCAATTACTAGGCCAATAATATGTGAAATTCTTTAGAGAAGGCTAGAGTCTGAACATTTTATAATATTTTTGTGTTTGTTCACAGTATGCAGTATGTGTATTATCTTTAAAAAATTTTGGTTGCAAATTTTTCAGTTACCCACCTTTATATGTAGCCATTAGTGTAGTGCCATCTACAAATATAAAATGGAAAAATACCAATAATTTTTCAATATATATTTAATGATTTGTTTATACTCTATTCTAATAATACTCTTTCTGAAGTAAAGAAATGGCAAAATATCACTCCCATTTTGGGGGCTGAGAAGACATCTTCAGATAGATTCCACGCTATTATGTGGTAAACCACCCATAAGGGGATTTGGTTCTTGTCCTTGCTTATGCCCTGGCTCCACAGCCTCTTAATCTCGATCACTGTCATTTAAAGAACATCTTGGTTGGCTGCCTTAGGGACAGTAATTCATCTTTCAAGTCTTCTACCTGCCCCCGTTTCTCAGGTTTTGTCATCACACTGTGGCTATTTGGGTGTTGTTTTGGAAGTCATTTTTTCCTGCAATAATAAATGAGTCACTGAAGAAAGCATACATTAGCCTGCACCGGGGTCTCATTTTGGACTGTGTGAGGGATTTCATGCAACACTCAGAAGCTCTGGTCTTTCCTTCTCCCTTCATGGCAAAGCAGCCTTTTGTATCCGTTCAAAGTGTAATTGGCCTTGTCCTTGCGTTTCACACTGTGGCCAGCTTCCTTCTCAGTGCCCAAATCAGTATTTGAATTCTTGCCTTTACATCTCTGATTCACTTCTAATACTTCCCAAACATATTATTTGCTTAAAAGATTTAAAAAGACTTAAAAGAGCAGATAAACCCCACAGATAGGAGAAATAGACATAAAAATATACCTCTGTATCCTTGGTTTATTGAGCACACCCTTTCTTTACCTTACCCACTACTGATAACACAACCTTTTGCCTCAAATAAGTGTTGCACAGTTTTGCCCTACTGTTTTCATTCTTGCTTTAAAACTCTTGGTAAGCACCGGTAATTGAAGAACATTCCAAAAATCCACTGTAATAAAAATGTTTAATGCTATTTTCATCAATCATTTCTCTTTTGGTGAGGCGCACACTGAAGAGTTCTAAGGGAAGTGCAATAGTGAATACAAAGCAAAACAGAATAAGAAATAGACTCTACCCACATGGAAATCATCACCTATAAAGGTGACTGTCATGACAGACTGGAAAGAACACTGGTTTGGGAACATGGAGAGTGATTTCAAGGTCCAGTTCATAAAAAAGACCGTGGACAAGTCACTTCATTTCTAGGATACTTTGCTGCCTCTGTTTCCAGATGCCATATGGATCAGGTAACTGTCAAAATATTTTACAGACTGTGCTTTACCTACCAAATGGAAGAAGGTATTGCTGAGGGAAGGTGGTATTATTTGATAACACTGCTACTACGGGTTTCAGCTGGGATTTGAACCCAAGTCTCACTGCCGCCAGAATCTGTGCAGAAGTGTGAAGCCGGTGCTCTTCCTGGCTCTGTAACCTCATCTTTCTCCTTTGTGACCTCTCTCCAACCTCCCTTCCCTTTCTTTTACATTCTTCCTCTGTCCTGTACACATTTTTCCTATAATATAAACATGCATTAACAAATGCTTAGACATAAAAATGGTACAGAGACTAATAAACATCCATATACTCACCATGCCACTGAGGCAATAAAAGATTACCAATACAGTTGAACCCCCCTCATTACCCTCCCTGATGGCTTTCTTTTCCCTTCCTACATCTGTGTTTATTCAACTTCCTGTCTATAATTTCCATGCATTTCTTTATATACTTATTTAATATGGATATATCCTTAAACAATATGTAATGTTGTTCTACCTATTTTAAAATTTTCTACAAATGGAATCACAACTCATAGATTTATTTTCATTCATATTATGTTGGAAAGATTTATCAATATTGATATATTTGGCTCTCCATTTATACTTTGATGTTATATAATATTCAATTACATGAGTATCCTAAAAGTTATTCATTCTCCAGTTTATTAATATTTACACTTAGATCATTTCTCATTTGTTGCTATTGCAAAACAATGCTAACATAAGCACCCTGTACATATTCCAGTTAGTAGCTCTGCTTAATTATGGGGTACACACGATACCAACTTCCTGGATATAGCTAGATTGTTCTCCAAGGCAACCTAACTAACTTATATGAACCAAGGAGTATGTAAGAATTCTAACCGCTCTCCATCTTTCTGGACCACATACTATCATTCTACTTAAATTTTTACTAATTATTAACATGATGGGCATGAAATTGTATGTCATTGTGACTACAATTTATAGTACCATAATTATTGGTGATATTGAATTCTTTTCTTATATTTTTGCCCATTTTCACTTCCTAGTCTATAAACTGCCCATTTTTATATTTGGTTTTTGTTGTTCCCATATTGTCTTATAGAAATTAAAGATGTTTTCAGGATTCTGTTTGACATAATTTTGATTTTAATTGTTAAAATATAGACCAATTTATGGAAAACTGATGGCTTTGCTATAGTATTTCTATCCATGATTATGGTCTAACTTTTATTCATTTATATCTTTTTATAATAGAATTTTGCGTTTCCTCCATAAAGATCATTCACAACTTTGGTTAAGTGTATTCCAATTAATTTTTTATGTCATTGATATTTTAAATACTTTTTTAAACTACATTTCCTAAAAGTTTATTGCTGGAATATATGAACATAGTTGGTGGGTGTATATGTATATATAGTTTCATGTGTATGTATGTATATGTAGATCTTATATGTGCAAATTTCTTGAATTTTTATCAAGTGCAAAGACTGTACTGGGCTTACTATGTAATACTCATATTGTCCTTGAAGAAGGTCTGTTTGCCTTTTTTTTTTTTTTCCTAATATGCTGACTAGAACAACTGTGATGGTAAGGGGGAAAAAAATCTTTCATTTTTATACATTTTAAGTATTATATCACCATTTTTATATAAATATAAATTACTTGGAATTTCATGTTAGAATATTCTTGTACTCCTGAAGAAAATCATTCCACAATAATGTATGTTATCAGTATTTTTTCAAATACATGTTCCATGATTCAGATTACCAACATTTTTATAAAATACATTTCTATTTATTATTGTAAACAAAATTTACCTATAAACTTTAATTTTTATACAAATCCACGTATGATTTTGCAAGGTTATAACTAGCATCATAAAATGAGTTGAGATGTATTTAGCTTTACTTATCTCTGGAATAGTATATATAAAATTAGAACCATCTGGAGTGAGTGGACTTAGTGAGTAGACTTTAATCCACTGATAAAATTTCCTTAATTGTCACAGAATTGCACAATTTTGCCTTTTTCTTGAATTAGCAATGATAAATTTTCATTTTGGGGGGAAAAATGTCAATTCTATCTGTTTTCAAATTTGCTGACATAAAGTTATTCATAGTATTTTCTTGCTTTTAATATCTGCTGTATCTGTTATGATCACTTATGCAATAACAATATTATTTTTTTAAGATTTTATTTATTTATTTGACAGAGAGAGAGATAGCAAGAGCAGTAACACAAGCAGGGGGAGTGGGAGAGGGAGAAGCAGGCTTCCCGCTGAGCAGGGCCCGATGTGGTACTCAATCCCAGGACCCTGGGATCATGACCTGAGCCGAAGGCAGACACTTAATGACTGAGCCACCCAGGTGCCCAACAATATTTATTTGTTACTTCTTTTTGGGATCAATTTTGCCAAAGTTTGTCTATTTTGTTAGTCTTTTCTAATCCTCAGCATTTGTCTCTGTTGATTCTTTCTATTCTACATTTACATTTTATGAGCTTCTGATCTTATCAATATTGTTGTTTTCTCTTTCGTTTCTTCAGAATCAGTATTCACTGTTTGGATGCTTAGTTCCTTGTTCTTATCCTTTTAAAATTTATTATATGTGCATTAAGGCCTTCAGCAGATGTATGCTACAACTTCGATATTTTGTACTTTTGTATCATTCAGTTCTAAGTGTTTCATAGTTCACATCATAATTTCTTTATCACTTATTTAGAAATGTGTTTATACTTTTAGGATCTTTTGGTCTTTTATTTATAAGTGAGATGCTTTGTGATCAGTGATAACTGATTGTTTGAAATTCGTCTCTTGAAATGCATTGAAATTTGTTTTAAGGAGTATTCGTAGTCAGTTTTCATAAATGATTCATGTACTCATGAGAAAAGTGTTTTTCTCTAATTTTGGTTGCATTAATAATATTGTTCATGCAAAAATCCTCAATAAAATATTAGCAAGCCAAATTCAACAATACATTAAAAGGATCATATACCATGATCAAGTGGAATATATTCAAGGGATGCAAGGGTAGTTGAACATGTACAAATCAATGTGATTCATCACATTAACAAAATGAAGAATAAAAATCATATCATCTTGATAGATGCAGAAAAAGCATTTAACAAAATTCAACATTCATTTATGATAAACTTCTCAACAAAGCAGGTATAGAGGGAATGTACTTCGATATAATAAAGTCTATATATGACAGGCTCTCAGCTAACATCATAGTCAATGGTGAAAAGTTGAAAACTTTTCCAGTTAGGAACAAGACAAGATGCTTGCTCTCACCACTTTTATTCAACATAGCATTGGAAGTCTAGACAGAGCATTAGACAAGAAAAAGAATTAAAAGGCTTCCAAACTGGAAAAGAAATAAAACTGTCACTATACATAGAAACCCCTAATGATGCCACCCAAAAACTGTTAGAACTAATAAAAAAATTCAGTAAAGTTGCAGGATACAAATTCAATACACGAAATCTAATGCACTTCTACACATTAATGATGAACAATCAGAAATTAAGAAAACAATCCCATTTACAATTGCATCAAAAAGAAGAAACTATCTAGGAATAAATTTAGCCAAGGAGTGAAAGACCAGTACACTGAAAACTATAAGACATGGGTGAAGGAAATTGAAGACACAAATAAATGGAAAGATATTCCATGCTCATGTATTAGAATAATTAATACTGTTAAAATGTCCATACTGCCCAAAGAAATCCACAGATTCAATGCAATCCTTAGCAAAATTCAATGGCACTTTTCAAAAAAATAGAAAAAGCAGCCCTAAAAGTTGTATGAAACCACAAAAGACCCTGAGTAGCCGAAACAACCTAGAGAAAGAACAATGCTAGAGACACCACACCTCCTGATTTCAAACTATATTTCAAAGCTATAGTAATCAAAACAGCATGGCAAGCTCCTTAATATTGGTCTAGATGATGATATTTTGGATCTGACTCCAGAAGCAAAGGTAATAAAAGCAAAATTAAACAAAAAGGGCTAACCAAACTAAAAAGCTTCTGCACAGCAAAGGAAACCATTAACAAAATGAAAAGGCAACCTACTGAATTGGAGAAATTTTTTCCAAACCACATATTCAATAAGGGGTTAATATCCAAAATATATAAAGAATTCATACAACTCAATAGCAAATAATAATAATAAACAATCCAATTTAAAAAATAGGCAGAGAAACAACATTTTTCCAAAGAAGACATCCAAATGGCCCATAGGCACATGAAAAGATGTTCAATATCATTAATCATCAGGTAAATACAAATCAAAACCACAATAAGGTAAAACTTCATACCCAATAGAATGGTTATTAACAAAAAGACAAGAAATAACAAGTGTTAGCAAGGAGGTGGGAAAAGAGAACCCTTGTCACTGTTGGTGGGAATGTAAATCAGTACAGACTTCATGGAAGCAGTATGGAAGTTTCTCAAAAACTTCAAAATAGAACCTACCATATGATCCAGCAATTCCACTTCTGGTATTTAACCAAGGAAAATGAAATCAGTATCTCAAAAAGAGATATGCACCCCTATGTTTATTGCAGCATTATTTACAATAGCCAAGATATGGAAACAATCCAAATGTCCATCAATGGATGTATGGGTATAGATATCACATTTTCATTATATATATAATAGAATACTATTCAGCCATCAAAAAAGAATGAAATCTTGTCATTTGAGACAACATGGATGGACTCTGAGGAGATTATGTGAAGTAAAATAAAAACAGAGAAAGACAAACACCATATGATCTCATTTATACGTGGAATCTAAAAAAAATCAAACTCATAGATACAGAAAACAGATTGATGGTTGTCAGACAGGGAATGGGAGGGGGTTGGTGAAATGGGTGAAGGGAAACAAAGGGTACAAACTTCCAGTTATAAAATAAATAAGTCATGGGGAGATAATGTACAGCATGGTGACTATAGTTAATACCGTACTGCATACTTGAAAGGTCTAAGTTCTAAGAGAGCAGATCTTAAAAGTTCTCATCACAAGAAAAAAAATTCTGTAACTGTGTGTGATGACGGATTATAACTAAGACTTATTGTGGCAATCATTTCCCAATACATACAAGTATCAAATCATTATGCTACACACCAGAAACCAATATAATGTTACATGTCTATTATACTTCAATAAAAAATAAGTAAAATAAAAATGTTTATAGGGAGGGGAAAGATGGCGGAGGAGTAGGGGACCCTATTTCAACTGGTCCCCGGAATTGAGCTGGATATCTACCAGACCACTCTGAGCACCCACGAAACCAGCCTGAGATGTAAGAAGATCTGGATCTCTACAAACAGAATATCGCAGGCGGTTGGTTTTGAGGTACGAAGCGGAGAGCCGTGATTCTGTGGGCAGATATCGGAGGATAAACGGCAGCGGGAGGGTGCCTGGCCGTGGGGATCCTACACCACTGGTGAGTGACAGCCTCATGCGCGGGGGACGGGGCACAGACTCGCAGACCGGTAGCATCGGGAAAGAACTTTAGGGCAGCCCCCGGGGTGGAAAACCAGACCGGCGGGGTCGCGCACACGCGAACTGCAGCCCCCCCCCCAGGACAGAAACCGGAGCAACGGTCACGCGCAGGCGAACTGCAGCCTCCGAGCGAAACCCAGTACGCCAGGGTCGTGCCCGTGAACTGCA
>NC_138376.1:57799303-57847281 GCF_054177405.1 Leptonychotes weddellii
AATAGCCAAACTGTGGAAAGAGCCGAGATGCCCTTCAACAGATGAATGGATAAAGAAGATGTGGTCCATATATACAATGGAATATTACTCAGCCATCAGAAAAGATGAATACCCAACTTTTCCATCAACATGGATGGGACTGGAGGAGATTATGCTAAGCGAAATAAGTCAAGCAGAGAAAGTCAATTATCATATGGTTTCACTTATTTGTGGAATATAAGGAATAACATGGAGAACATTAGGAGAAGGAAGGGAAAAATGTGGGGGGGAATTGGAGGGAGAGATGAACCATGAGAGACTATGGACCTGAGAAACAAACAGGGTTTTAGAGGGGAGGGGGAATGGGGGATTGGTTAGCCCGGTGATGGGTATTAAGGAGGGCACGTACTGCATGGAACACTGGGTGTTATACGAAAACAATGGATCGTGGATCACTACATCAAAAACTAATGATGTATTGTATGGTGACATAATATAATAAAACTAAAAACTACAAAAAAAAAATTAAAAAATTTAAAAAAAATGTTTATAGAAAAAAAAAGACTTAATGGCTTCCCGATGCTCTCTGACCTTAAATCAAAGTCTACTTTGCTGAAGAAAAATATATTTACTTTTTCTCCATGATTTGAAAAACTCTGCTATAGATAATTAAAGCTAACTGCACCTAATATTTTTAGCAAATTAACTTGCCATACTGCACAGTTTTTCTGAAATAAAAATGGTACACAGTGCTTAGCATAATTAAGTCAGCTGGGGAACCGAATGAGTAGATGTAATATGATCCTATCTACAGTCATTTTTCTACTAAAGTCAAAAATGCATATTTTTGTCCCAATTTAAAAGAAAAAGCAACATCTATTGAAAATATTGTTAAACCATAACAATTTTTGGATCATAATTTTAACAGAAATGGTACTTATTTGCCCAAGAAATATTTAATCACTCACCTACTTTGGGTCAATCATTGTACTAGGCAAAAAGTAGTCAACAGGATAGACATGCTGTTACCAGAGCATGTGAGCCTTACCATTCTTACAAACACAGGAGTATCAAGCAGGTTGATCATTCTATCTCCTTCCAGCTATTATATTATTTCTCTGCTGCCTTTGAAAGTTCTAAAAAAAAAAAAAAAAAGTGAAAATTCTCCAAAAAGTTGTTCATATGGTCCCTAAAATATGTTTTTCCCATCTTCTTAAAACACTCATTTACTTGGCTTCTGATCACTGCTCTCTTTTGGTTTTCCTCCCTGGCTAGTGCTTCCTCATCCTCTCAGTTCTTAAATGTTGGAATTACCCACAGTTGAATCATCCAACTTCATGTTTTTGTTTTTCTTTTTCTTCCTGCAGATGGCTTTAAATACCATCTATATATTGGTAATTCCCCTATTTGTACCTCCATCCTGGACTTTTCCCTTTGGTTCCAGAATTTTATATACAGGATCCAACTCAAACTCTTCATTTGGGTGTCTGATATTTCAACACGTCCAAAATCCATATTCTGCCTGGACACAGCCCCACTCCCTCCCTACGTTCCTCTATAGTTTTCCCAGTCTCAGTCAAGTGAAGCTTCATCTTTTCCCATACTCCCGCCAGACCCCTGATTCATCATTGACTGCTTTTTCTCTCACATCCTGTATTCAATCTCTCATCAAATCCTGCTGGCAAAGTCTTCCAAATGCATCCAGGATTTGACCACTTCTCACCACTTTTCCTGCTACTACTCAGATCCCAAACACCATCATTTCTGATCTGCATTCTTTTAATTACTTTCTAACTAATTTCTCCTCTAACTTTACCCCCTACAAGAGAGCCTATTCAAACTAAAATCACTTCTGTGGCTGTAATATCTTAGAGTGAAGGCCAAAGTCCTTAAAATAGCAAGTTTTAGAGGGTCCTGGGTGGCTCAGCCGTTAAGCGTCTGCCTCCGGCTCAGGTCATGATCCCAGCGTCCTGGAATCGAGCCCCGCATCAGGCTCCCCAATCAGCGGGAAGCCTGCTTCTGCCTCTCCCACTCCCCCTGCTTGTGTTCCCTCTCTCGCTGTGTCTCTCTCTGTGTCAAATAAATAAATAAAATCTTAAAAAAAAAAATTTAAAAAAATAGCAAGTTTTAGCCTCATCCTTTAGTCTTTAGGTAAGCACAGTGCCTACCTGGAGTGCTCAGTCGGGCTCCACAAAACACGTCCACATGGTCTTCCAGACGGTGGCCCAGATGGCTCTCAGCAGCCGCAGTTATAGCTTCCGGCTGCAGAACTTTGGCGTGGTGACCTGATTGCTTGAGGGCCCCCCTGCTCTGGCCCCCCAGCAGCACAGAAAGGAGCTAAGTGACCTTCTGCTGAGTTGGCTAGGCTGCCCCCAGTCCCTGAGCTGTGACTACTGAACTGCACCCAGAACAGATGGGCACCACTGAGGCCAGGGCCCGGACCATGGGACTGGGGTCCTTGGACTGTAGCGAAACCCCTCTGGGCTTTGAAGAAGGGGGTTTCCGGTCCCACCAGCCCTGTGGAGAGGGAGTTCCCTGGGATCACTTAGACTCTAAGCTCCCAGCCCTGAACATCCTGGAGCGGCCTGGGCAGCCTGGTGCCACCTCGCGGCTATTCTTGAGGCTGCACCTTCAGAATCCTATGACTATCTCCTCTTCCCCTCCCCCATCCCAGTGATAACTCTATAAACTTAAATGACATCACTTGTCAAAGAAGTCCAAAAAAAGTCTCTCTTTCACTTCATCTCATACTAACCCTTACCTTGTTCATTCTGCTCCGGCCACACTGGGCTCATTGCTGTTCCTAGAACACTTTAAGAACATTATTGCTTCAAGGTGTTACCAGTTGCTGTTTCCTCTGACCTGGTCACTTTTCCCCCGCTTATGCTCAGAGCCAACCTTATATTTACTTACAGATTCTCTTCTAAATCATCTAATGCATGAAGACTTACCTGGTCCTCTATATAAAAGAGCCATGTCTACTATTTTCTCGGCTCTCTCATCTCCCTAATCCTGCTTCATTTTTCCTCACACTACTTATAATTGTATGAAGTACTATGTACTTACCTATTTCTTTCTTGTCTGCCCTCCAACCCCACCATGCTAGATATAAACTTCACAAGAGTTGAGATTATATCTGTTATGTTCACTACCGCATCCCTAAGGTCTAAAACAGGGACTGGAACATACTTGGCGCTCAAATAATTGTTGAGCAAATGATTAAGTGAATTTACAAAAGGGCATTATAAAGTGTTAATAGAAGTATAAACAGAGGGATCTAACCTAGGCTGGGGAAGCAAGACAAGATTTCTTGAGGTATCTGAAAGCTGAACGCTAAGAAGACAAGTAGGAGTTTACCCATAAAGAGAACAACATTGCCAAGACCTCGAGTCTGTTTATTCAACAAACATTTATTAAACACCTACAACGTACCAGGCTGTGTACCAGGCACGTGGAATATAAGGAGGAAAGGGAAAAGGACACATACAAATAAATACTGGCATATGGTCATTTAATAAAAAAGCAATAAAAACAAATTAACCTAGGATAGAGAATAAAGAGTGATGGGAATAAGGAAAGAAGACTAGATATGCTGGGGTGCCTGGGTGGCTCAGTTGGTTAAGCGACTGCCTTCAGCTCAGGTCATGATCCCAGGGTCCTGGGATCGAGTCCCACATCGGGCTCCCTGCTCGGCGGGAGGCCTGCTTCTCCCTCTCCCACTCCCCCTGCCTGTGTTCCTGCTCCCGCTGTCTCTGTCTCTGTCAAATAAATAAATAAAATCTTTAAAAAAAAAAAAAAAGACTAGATATGCTGGATAACACTTTTCAGGAGGTACAATTTGAGTAGAGACTGAAGGAAATCCAAGATAAGTTATTATCTGAGGGAAAAAAGCAAAAAAAAATTGTTCAAATCTATTATATCCTTATATATTGTTACCTTATTAATCAGTTACTGAGAATTTTGTTTTAAAAATCTCTTACTCTTGGTGGATTTATCAACTTGGTAGTTCTGTCAATTTTTGCTTTCTATATTTTGAGGCTATATTAGGTACATTTAAGTTTATAAATGGTTTATATTCCTGATGAATTTAATCTTCTCTTTGTACATATGCACTTTTTTATGCATAGTTGATTTTGGATTTTTAAATTCTTTTACCACTCCCCTTTTTTACTTCCATAATAGAAATGCTATATGCTACTTCTTTTCTTTCAGCAATTTCTTGACTTTTAATATGTACGTATTTTACCTAAAGCCCAAAGTTAATGAATATCTCAGTTTTCTGCTCAGCAATACAAGGGCTTTAATTACAAATTTGCCTTACTATTCAAATGATTTAGTTCTCTAGTTTTTATCCCCTATGTTGTACAATAATATTATTTTTATACAAAAATATCTATTTAGAAATAACCACATTTATCAGTTTTTTGTTTACCATTCCTTTTTGCTCTCAGTACTGTAACTTCCAAATTTCTCTTTTTCCTGAAGTACCATCTTGAAATTCCTTCGGCAAGAGTCTAATAGAAACAAACTCTCTTCACATTTTTATGAAAATATATTTATTTCATCCTTACTATTAAGTGAAACTATTGATGCAAAATGAACAGGCCTCTTCTGAAATTTTAAAGAGAAAGGAAAAGAGTTTTATTTGAGCTCAAGTTAGAAGAGCTGCTGGGATACATACTCTTCACAAAGAAAAGAGTGCTCCAGAGAAGCAATGTTTAATACGGGGTTATATATGTTTTTTGTTACATCAAAAGTTATAAATCATCATGACATAAAACATTCCAGAAAATTACAAACTTTATCTTGTACTTTTAGTATGTGCAAGGTTACAGGCTACACACAGAAGTGTGGGAACTTAGGATTTTTACTCTTACCTTTAGTTTGAAATGTTTCTTTCAGGTTATTTGCTAATGAAGCAGATGTACAATGTGTGCTCCAGGTGGAAATGGAACCCATGCTTTGAAGTTTGGTTAAGTCATTCTGATCTTGGCAAAAGTTAAAGTATAGCTTCCCTGTGAGCCCAGAAGTAGGGCCCACAAACATTAAAAGTTGAAATTTTTCTTTATTGAAAGTTCAGTTAGGTATAGGATTAAGACTAGGTTATTTTTATTCTCAGTAATTTGATTATATTATTCCACTTTTTGTGACATATTTTACTGTTAAAAATCAAATATCATTCTAATTGCTGTTCCTTTGTAACTGATTTGTCTTTTCTCTTTTTCTTCTTAAAATAAATAAATACTTGCATGAAACATCTTTGATTTTGATATACATCAACATGTGTCCAAGTGTCCATTATTTTATATGTATCTTACCGTAGGTTTTATAAGGTTTTCTGAATCTGGGTACTCTGTGTCTTCTATTGATTCTGGATAATTCTCAGCATTTATGTATTTAACCATTGGCTTTTTCCACTTCTTCTGTAACTGATAAGACATAGCATTGGCCTTTTTATTCTGCCCACTATGTCTCTTAACCCTTATTCTACACTAATCCACTTCATATCTCTTCTTTGTTTCTAGAGAATTTCTTCATCTAAGATCCAGTTCACTAGTTTTCTCTTACTTGTGTCTAATTTACTGCTTATTAGTTCCGCTGTTTTTACCTTGCATTATTTTTATTTTTGAACAACATATTTAGCTCAATAAAATCATTTCCAGATAAGTTTTATTAGCCTCACCCTCCTTGATCATATTTTCAATTCTCTTCTATTTGTTTACATTTTAATCATAGTTATTTTATACTTTAAATTTGACAGTCCCAATTATTTAAGTTATCTTTTTCCAGTTCTGCTATTTATTGTTTCTACTAACTCTTGCTTATGGTGTATTATTTTCTCATCTGCTTTGTAATTTGAAGTATAAAACGGATATTTGTATGACCTCAATGTATGAGAACCAAGAGAGTCTTGAGTTGAGTGTAGATTTCTCCAATGGGGAGTAGAGTTAGCTTTGGGCAGGCCTAACAGAGCTTTACCGAAGTAGGACCACTCTGAGTTTATTTCTCAGAGTGGGATTTTCTGGGTCACATAGGACAAAGTTTTGTCTTGGTTACATGAGGGAAAGCATGTGGTTTGCTGGCAAAGACAAGTTCCATTAGCATCTCCCTTTATTATTTGGCAAATGTCTTTTCAGTTTCACTAAGTTGTAGACTTTGGATGTAAGCATCATTAAGTAAGGGTCCCCTTCCTTTCCTCTGCTTGGGCCAAAGACCATTTTTTCATGTACTATTCAAAAACTTTTTTTTTTTAAGATTTTGTTTATTTGTTTGAGAGACAGAGCATGTTGGTGGTGGTGCAGAGGAAGAGGGAGAAGCCGACTCCCCACTAAGCAGGGAGCCAGACACAGGCTCAATCCCAGGACCCTGAGATCATGACCTGAGCTGGAGGGTGCCCAGGTGCCCCACTCTTCAAAGACTTTAAAACCCAAAGATCTAAGATTCTGGCATAGCCAAATGTCCCCAAGACAGCCCGGTGTTCGCTTGTGATTTTTAAACTATTTTGTAGTTGCCTACTTCTTTTTTACTAAGGATTTTCTTCCATTCTCACAGGCACAAGTTTGTAATTTAAAAATTGTGCGTTGCAATTTTTCAGCCTGTTGGTATTTTGCAATGGGAAAATTTTTAACTGAATTGCTGCAAGCATAAATCTATAACCCTGTCTATATATGACACAAAGATACAGATTGAAAATACTTACAGTGACATCATGGAAATCTATTCTTTTCCAGCATAAAATAGAAGAAAGATTATGCTCCTATGCTTGACTGTGTACTCTCTTCTTCTTTTTTCTCTCTTGGCATAAAGGATAAAGAACAAAGTAATTATATTACTAAATTATTTTACAACAAACTTATATAATCCATGTGTTACATATATATCAATCAACAGAACTAGGACGTAAATATTATGCATTTTTAACATATTTGATTTGAAAAATAAGCAAACAAATGTAAATTAATGCCTGTTTTACTTCTGTTTTGGATTCAAGAAATCAAGTTCCCAGCAGAATAACTCCATAGGGACTCTCTCCTCCACGCAAAATTCATAAACTTTAAAAGAAACCAACTCTTCCCTTTGTTATTTTCAATTAAGATATCTCAATACTTTGCCAAGATAAATGATGACAAGTATTTTTCCCTTGTTTACAGGGACAAGTCATTTTTATCACTTTTCTTCAAGAGAAAGAAAGTATTTCCATCAAACAAGTTTTGTTACCTTTAATCAAAGTGACAGGATGAATACTCTTGACAGCTAATGATTGACAAGACAAGTCTCAGAGATGTGACAAGGATCTGCTACTCTAAGTTACTTTTGATGCACATCTCAATGTAAGGTCATTTCTCTTCTTCAGCAGATAGGGATTATAATTGCATTACCTATTAAAACAAAGCAAAAATCATTCAAAACATCTTGCTACTCTTCTGTTTGCATTAATGACAAAATAAAATATTAAAAGTGTTTGCATTTCTTTGTTTAGATAGTAAAAAATATGTACAATATAACCAAGTGGAGTGTTTTCTGTTTTTCTAGTGTAAAGAGAAGTGAAATTTGATCTATCTTAACCTGTGTTGCAGTAATCAACATGAAATAGCATGATGAAATAGAAACATAATAGACAGACATTCACATCCTGGCTCTGCTAATCACTACTTAGGTGACCTGGGAAAATACTGAACCTGTTCCAACCTCAAATTCCTCAATTATAAATATTATTTTTAAAATTTAAAATACCTAACTGATAGAATTGTGGTGAGAGTAGTAAAATCACCTGGAAAGTAGGCTTTTATCAAATACCTTTCTCTATGAAGGGTGCTTATGGAGGAGAAAATATAAACACATACACATACACACACGTATATGTATTTATGTATATAGATTTATGTATACATATGTTTATGTATATATCTTTGTGGATGTGTTTGCGTATGTATATATCCTTTTAGGAGGCATTTCATAAAAAAATGTTCAGTGACTCATGACATAATTAATGAACAAAAAATTGGAATAACTTGTTAGCCCCTGAATAAATCTTTCCTTGGGGAAGGAATACTCACCCTTGTTGAGAAGGATAGGATGTTAACCAGAGTTCAGAAGAAATGACTTCAGTTGTTTTTTAATTTTTTTTTAAGATTATTTATTTATTTATTTGAGAGAGAGAGAAAGAGCACAGAGGGAGAAGCAGACTCCCTGCTGAGCAGAGAGCCAGAAGTAGGGCCCCGTCCTAGGACCCTGAGATCATGACCTGAGCCGAAGGCAGATGCTTAACCAACTGAGCCACCCAGGCACCCCAAAATGACTTCAGTTGTTTTTTTTTTAAGATTTTATTTATTTATTTGACAGATAGAGACATAGCGAGAGAAGGAACACAAGCAGGGGGAGTGGGAGAGGGAGAAGCAAGCTTCCTGTGGAGCAGGGAGGGGCTCGATCCCAGGACCCTGGGCAGATGCTTAACCCAAGGCAGACACTTAAGGTGCGTCATGCAGGCACCCCAAAATGACTTCAGTTCTGATGAAAAATAGGAAACACACTGGTGACAGGGCAAAAGCTGGACTCAAAAAAGAATGGGAGGAAAAAGGGAAACAAGAAGACCACAGGTGTTACTTTCTGCAGTATAATGAAGCCTTTACAAATCTTAATTGAGATGGCATTTTGTGATTGAGGATTATTTGAAAGCATCTGAACTGCAATGATCATTAAGGTATACCCAATTCATATATATATATATATATATGTGTGTGTGTGTGTATATATGTTAAATATACACATATATATAATATATATATGTTATATATAAAACAATCAACATCTGAAAGGGTTTTTGACTGGAGACTTTATAAAATAACAGAAGCCTGTATTTTAAAAATGCCTATGTAGTAAGAACTATACACCACTCACTATAAATTTGATGAGCAAAGCATAATTACGTAGAACAAACTACAAAGCATACCAACGATGATTTGATATAAGCATCTCACTTCTTCTCTCAAGGAACATATAAAAATACCTTCTTGGGTCACAAGTTCAAATGCACATAGGAGCCATGCAGGCACCGTAAGTGTATAAATGGGATGAACATGTGATCATAGAAGGTGACATAATAAACTGGGAGTATTAGTGCCACATTAAAGCATTTATATTCACGTTTTTAAAATCTGTGCTAACCAAACAAAGCACACCTTTGGATGAGATAGGGCAGAGGACCACCAATTGTTAGCCTGCCTTATTCAAACAGGGCTAGATTCTTCTGTTCAATTGATCTTCCCACACCTGACCCTATTCTTGCCACAAGCTATCCTCTTTTGAAACGGTCACTCCTTTTATCTAAATCATTTGTAACTAGTCGCAAAGTGGTGTGCTTCTGTTTGCAGTTGAATGAAGTTTGCTATTATGTAGAATCTTTCTTTCAACATCCAAAATACTAAATTTGTACAATTTCTATCTCTTAATGCAGTGTTTTTCTGGAGACACTTGATTGGCTGTCTTTATGTGTCCTTTCTGACTTGGTTCAGCACCAGCAACACCAGAGCCATTCTCTTTATAAGAGAAACAAAGAATCGTCCTGATTTGGTAACAGTTCTGCCCCATACAAGCCCTTTCACCCCCAGCTTTTGCACAGAACTGTTCATAATGCAGTGCTTGGTTTACCACCAATAAGCATTCCTGCTGACCCTAGTAGTGGACCAAAGTTTTAATAATAGATATAGGCCTGGGTCTTCTAGGGAAGGCTCCTCTTGCTAATATATATAGTCATATATGAAAGCTAAGTATTTTCTCAGACATATGAGAAAATGATAACTTGATTTGACAATGGAGGACTGGACAGTGGAGGACCTGGGTATAAAAGTTTGTCAGAGTTTGTAAGGCAATTAGGAAATATTGCTGTGGGTTTTCATAGGATTTAAAAAAAAAAAAAAAAAACTAACATTCTGGACTTCTGCAAAAGGGCAGCGTAGGAAGATCCTGAAATTACCTCCTCCCACGGATACACCAAATCTATAGCTACATATGAATCACTTCCCTCTGAAAAAGATCTGAAAACTAGATGCACAACTCCTCCACAATAAAGGAGGAAAAATCACATGGAGAAAAACACCAAAAACCCCACCCCTGATACACAATATAGAGGGATTTCACCAGTCAGGTGCTTCTACTGGAGGAGCAAGAGGTTGGTGCCCCACACAGGGCATCCCAACCCTTGGGATCTGTATAAGAGAGATGAATCCCCAGAATGTCTGGCTTGAAAAACTAATGGGGCTGACGTCCAAGTGATCCAACTTGCTATAGAGAACCGAGGCTCCTCTTTCAAAGGGCTCTTGTGCAGTCTCACTTGTCCAAGAACCAGTGAAAAAACAACAGTTTGAAAAGTGCCTAGACTATTTATGAAGGAGACTCATTTCTAATCTAAAATCGTCTTCTGGAGGGGCAGGGACAGTTGAAGCTCCCCGGAGATGGAGATGCTGGTGGACGTCATTTTTGTGCTCTCCACCTACACTACTAGCCGAGGTGGGTGAACTTGGACACGGCACCCTCCTGCCGCCTTACTAACAATGTGAGGGGTGGAGTGCTCACGCCACTGGGATATCAAAGGATGAGCTTTCTCTCAGATTCTGAGTAGCAAGACGAGAGTATTAGGCTAAGGGATGAGGAAGACCACCCCCCCCAAAATAACCAGAGCTGTTTATCGGTGCCATGAGCATTTCTAATGCCAGTTTGTCTGCAAGGTATGTCTCAGAAGTTATTTTACTCATATTTTAAAAGTTCCTTTTTCTAATACAAAGAGCAAAACAACTCAAGGAATTCTCTCACAAACTGACACCGATTTATATGCAGCTAGTAATACCATGCAGCTGGAAGAAACAGTAACCCCCGGGACCAAAAGAACTTAAGGATGTCTTGTCTAAATGCCAGTTAGTTTTCGATGTTGAGCTAACATCTAGAGACCAAGTCAGAACCAAAGCTAACATTTCAAGTACAATCTCAGTAATTTTTCCATCTTTTTTATTGTTTCCATATTTTTAGTGTTATTTGGAGATATACAAAGCTGAAATTGCCCTCAAATTGACAAAAAAAAAAATCTTTTCAAAAGTTGTACTTTTTTTTTCAAAAAGGGTGCAATTTAAATGTGTATTTCTTCATTTTGGCATAATCATAACAGGCTTATACACACACAGATTAAATCGGAAATGAAAATCTAACTTCAGATGGAAACAGCCCCCAAAGTCACATATAACATAGCTTTGTCTATTTTTCATAGGAACTGAAGTTATTTCAAATTCACAGCTTCCAACAATGGTGTACATTCTCCAGGGTTTCTTCTTGAAAGGTGCCTGATTTTTTCAGATTGTATTTCTTTTAGACAGACTAAATAGCAACATAGTTGCTCATTCATTCATTTACTCTTTCCTATTTTCTACAAACATTTTTCAAGCCCTCACTAAATGCCAGACATAGTGCTGGAGATACCAGTATAAAAAAGGCAAAGAACCTACCTCTTGGAGTTGAAAACCTCTCCTTCCTCATTTCTCTTCTATGCCATACCTTGAAAAAGAAGCAGGATTTTTTTTTTTCCTTCTTCCTTCCTTCTTTCCTTTCCTTCCTTCTTTCTTTCCCTCATCTTTCTTTCTTTTTTTCCTCTCTTTTTCTTATTCATTCATAGTTTGTCAATCAACAAATATTAGAAGCCCACAGTGTGTTAGACCCTATCCTAGGCACTGGGTCACCTGTAGCATAAAATCAAGTTCCAGCTTTCTTGGGGGCTTTGGGTTCAGGAAGATACTATAAATACACAGGTGATCAAACGGCTAGCATAATTACATACTAGATTATCATTATAAAAGTAAGCAGAGAGCTCTGTTAAGAGAATAATGAGGGTCCTAATTTGAATAATTTGGTGAAGTTCTGTCTGATATTTAGGCTGAGGTGTGTGTGTGTGTTTATTGAAGCACCGTTGACACACAATGTTACATTAGTTTCAGGTGTGCAACATAGTGGTGTTATGCTATGTTATACTATGCTCACCATTAAGTGTGGTTACTTACTATCTGTAGGTAAAGATTTAAAGAAAAAGACAGAACCAGCCCTGGAAAGGATTTAGGAATAACTAGTAAAGTTTTCCATACAGAAGAACAGGCAGCTGCAAAGGCACTAGGTGGAAATAATTTGGCATGTTCCAGAACCTAAAAGGGGAGAAGAGTTGAAGCATGGTGGCCCAATGGGCAGTTTCAGAAGGAGGCAAAGACCAGATCATGTAGAGAGATATGGGGGCTACTGTAAGAAGGTCAGACCTTATTCTAATCAATGTGAAGCCACTAAATGGGTTCAAGCATGAAGTTAATTATAGTTATTAATAATAAGAATACCAAAATAATAATAGCTCACATTTTCATAGCTCTTCTCACATAGTGGTAAGACAAAGAAAGGCAATACACTGCTGATCCACTTCTTTGGATAATATATAACCATAATATTAACCCAAAAGGTAATGTTTTGAGAATGTGGAAAAAGCTTTCAACACATTTATTTTATTTTATTATTATTTTTTGTTTGTTTGTTTCAAGTTTTTATTTAAATACTTTTTAGTTAACATACAGGGTAATACTGGTTTCAGCAATAGAATTCAGTGATTCGTAACTTAACACCCTGTGCTCATCACAAGTGCCCTTCTTAATACCCATCACCCATCTAGCCCATCTCCTGCCCACCTCCTCTCCATCAACCGTCAGTTTGTTCTCTTAGTTAAGAGTCTCTTATGATTTGTTTCCCTTTCTTTTTATTTTTTCCTTTCCCCTATGTTCATTCTTAAATTCCACATATGAGTGACATCATATGGTATCTCTCTTTCCCTGACTGACTTATTCACTTAGCAGAACACACTCTAGCTCCACCCACATCATTACAAATGTCAAAATTCCATTCCTTTTTATGGCTGAGTAATATTGCATTGTACATATATATACCACATCTTCTTTATCCCCTCATCTGTCGATGGACATTTGTGTTCTTTGCATAATTTAGCTATTGCTGATAATGCTGCTATAAACATTGGGTATACGTATCCTTTTGAATTGGTATTTTTGTATCCTTTGGGTAAATACCTAGTAGCGCAATTGCTGGATCGAAGGAACCTCCATGTTTTCCAGAGTGGCTGCACCAGCTTGCATTCCCACCAACAGTGCAAGAGGGTTCCCCTTTCTCCACATCCTTACCAATATCTGTCATTTCCTGTGTTGTTAATTTTAGCCATTCTGACAGGCCTGAGGTGGTATCTCATCGTGGTTCTGATTTGTATTTCCCTGATGAAGAGTGATTCAATACATTTCTTTTAATATTTACAAATATATTGACTGGTTTTAATCCTTTCTAAGTAGGCAGAGCTCACTGCTGGTCCACAGTGTCCAAGATGACAATACTTGTAAGTGTAATTGTCCTGTGACTACAAGGAGACTGGAAATGTCATAGGAACATAGGATCAGGGCTCTCACTTCTTAAAGCCTCCCCCTACATCCACTCGCTCACAATGGAGCTAAGCACATGAAGGAGCCTGCTGATTGACAGGTGTGAGTTGCCTCTTCATTCAGAAAACAACATCAACAGGAAGACCAGTGGCTGCTACCCTCACTTCCTCAGAAAGTACAGCACACAGCATTTGATCAATTTTGCCTTTGAATGAAGCTAGTGTGGAGATAGCCTATCACACTGTACTGTTAATTCTGTCAGATATAAAAAGTATACATTAGAAGAGAGGAATGTAGGAATATGAGCTAAGGAAATGGCCTGCTGGAGTTTAAAAGAACAGAGACTGAATGCCATATGAGTGGGTACAAGTGACGACTTCAACTCCTTTGGGACCTCCGGTCACAATTGCACATTAGCCGTCCTGAGAAGCTTAGAGTTTTTATTTTGCTGCTATGATCTCTGTGGAATTACTCTTCTCCATTGACAAATACATCAAAATATAACGCATTCAGATAAGAATTTCAATGTAGGGAGAACCTTACTGGATATGGTATTTGAATGGAAATGAAAACAGTGTATGTTTTCTGACATTCTGCCTTTCTCAAGTTATCAAAACAATCTAAAACCAATATAATGACTTCAGACTTGCAGCACATGGAATATGTTCCATTTTAACTTTCTGGGAACAATGTAGAAAGGTTATAGCAGAACATGGGTCTTTGGAATCAGGGACTTCTCCATTGCAGTGGTTACCTGGAACTCTGCAACAAAAGCCCAGGTAGCTCATAAGATGAGACCTCCCATTAAATTCTTTGGTAGCCATGTATGTTCTACTGACCAGTAAATAACCCTGAAAAAACAAACCACAAACTACAAATGAAAACAAAAAACTAAAAAGTTACCTCTACTTTTGAAATAAACATACATAATGAGAAGCTTTTTTTTTTTTTTAAAGATTTTACTTATTTATTCATGAGAGACAGAGAGAGAGAGAGAGAGAAGCAGGCTCCCAAGGAGCAGGGAGCCCGATGAGGGACTCGATCCCAGGACCCTGGGAACATGACCTGAGCCGAAGGCAGACGCCTAACCATCTGAGCCACCCAGGTGCCCCCATAATGAGAAGCTTTATTGAAGTATTCACCTTACCTCTTTGATTATCTCTAGAAAAGTAAATATTAAATTTAGACTATATTCTTGACCATATCCTCATATGGGCTGTTCTGCAGATTTGCCATGTGGTGTTAGATAAGTAAACCGAGATTAAAAACTTTCATGCACCTAATGCTAGAAACATTTAAAGTCACCCAAGAGGTCTGATGGCTGTATTACAATTAAAAACTAGCCTTACCTTCAAGTCCATGATGTGTCATGGACAAAGCATTAAAGTAAAAGTCAGAAATTCAGGTTCCTACCTGAATTCTCACTTGTTTGCAGCATAACACTTGGCAAATTATATAACATCTTTTTTAATGCAATAGGTAAGAATCAAAGTCCTTGGATTTTTATGTTTAAGAAATAGAATTTTATGTATTTATTTATTGTAAGTTAGTTTAATTTCCATTTCACTGGATTAGTGGAAATTTAGTCTTAATATAATTGTATATTCCCCTCTCAGTTTCCCCCAGGTTGCACCTAAACTTCAAAAGTCTTACAGAGGTCCAGTCATGGAGTGTGTGTGTGTGTGTGTGTGTGTGTCTGTCTGTCTGTCTGTGTCTGTGTGTGCATGTGATTTGGGGAAAAGCATGATGTGGGGCCATGTTTTGGTCCATTTGGGCTGCTATGACACAATACCTGAGTGGGTGACTTGCAAATAATAGAAATTTATTCCTCACAGTTCTGAAGGCAGGAAAGTCCAAGATCAAGGTTCCAGCAGATTTGGTGTCTGGTGAAAATCTGCTTTCTGGTTTACAGAGGGCTGTATTCTTACATAACAGAAGGGGTATGGGAGCTTTCTTGGATCTCTTTCATAAGGGCACTCATCCTAACAATGAGTGCTCTGCCTTCATGACCTAATCACCTCCCAAAGGCCCCACTTCCAAACACCATCACATGGGGATAGAGGTCTCAAAACACAAATGCAGTAGGGACACCAACATTTAATAGATAGCGGGATACATCAGAATCTTGATGTAAGGTGACCAAAAATTGTTTTTAATTACTCTCACTCTCTTCTAAATGTACATCTCTTTTAGCTACCCCTCCTAGCTTGCTGTAAGACCTCACTTGTTCATATCCATGAGATTATCTCTAGTCCAGAGGCTGCTGGCCACTTCTATGCCCTTCAAGGTTGGAGTGACATCATTGCTATGTTGCCAGGCCACACTGGGCCAGTGGAACTCTGGGAGGCTTCATGATACAGGTCTTTTCTTGTTGATGCCTCATAGCCAGTTTCTGGGAGCTCTACCCAGAGAAATGGAGATCAGGTATTCATTGCTAACAGCAACCTCAAATCCAATCTGCCATTTGGCCTTCTTTGGAAGTTGGCCCAGGTGGCAGGGCACAGAAAACTCCCCATAGAGCCACCTGATTCTTCTGCAGAAAGAGAAATTTTGCCTAGGTTAGGTTTGAGGAAGTTCTCTTTTTACTCATGATGCTTACTTCCTACTTGTTTATTCTTTAAGTTATTTCCATTTCCACTGGCTAGTGAAACAGCCTGAAAGACACTTTATTCCCTTTCCTTTTTGGTCTTGTGTGCCTTTCCTGAAACAATGAGTACATAATGGCCAAACATGAAGGGACTAAGTGATCTCCAAGGATCTTTAGAGTTTGTATTCAAAGTATGAGCAATCTCTGCTTGCTAAATCTGGATGAACTGAAGATAGAATTTTGGATGAATAAGAAAAGCCATTAAGATGAAACAATGATACTACTTAAAAAAATACTCAGAGTAAAGTCTGTTATCCTATGTAGTTAGCAAATAGTTATGCTACTTAGGTTTCCTCCTCTATCCAAAAGTAGAGCATTCCTATGAAAACTATGAAGCCAAAATCTCTATGAAAACTATGAAGCCAAAATCATGTAAAGTGAAGTAGTTACTATTTCATAAAAGTGAAAACACTCTTCAGATTTCTTTCAGTTAGTGAAAACAGGTACCAAGGTAGGTCTTCCATAAAGGCAGAGTGGAATAAAGTGAATTTTTGGACAGTGGGGGAAACCTGTATATAATTTTATTAATCCAGAGTTCACATAGCATTCATAATACATAGCTCTCTAATTTTTACAAAATAGATGCAACAGACACAATAAATATTGGTTATGCAAAGCTTATATTTCTTTAGTCACTCAGAGGCAATACAGATCCATCTATGACCTTTAATAATTATGATTAATATGTTATCTGAAACATAAAGAAGTATTAGTTAAGGTTAACTTCAAATAGAATGACAATGTTTATTCTAAATATAAATGAAGTAATCCAACAACTATATATACATGAGATGTGAGCAGTTTGCTTGAACAGCATGCTATAATTGAATGGATCCACTATGCATTGCTTGACACTTTAACATAAATAAAACAAGTTAGCCAACCTAAAATCCCTTGTGTAAGAAAATGAGGATGCAAATTTGGAAAAAATAACTGAAAGTATAGCAAATATGAACAGAACAGACTTATTAACTCTAAGGAGAGAAAAGTTATACCCAAATCCAGAGTTGAATTAATAATAAACTAGAAGCTTAAGCCTATAAATCCTCTAGGTAAGTTGAGTTTAAATTCATGAACTCTAAGTAAACATTCAAAATGTTTAATTTATAACTGTATTCATTAACATAAATCAACAAATTGATGACAGTTGACTTACTAGCTGATTATTCCATGAAAAAGCAAGTGTTCTTTTTGTTGCACTCAATCAATCAGTAAACTTTTATTGAACCACTACAGATGTTAAACAGGCATTAGAGACACAGACACTTAGGACAAAATCACTTTCTTGAAAAGGCTGATTCAGAAAACCTAGTGGTGGAATTCTGGAAAAGATGGCAGAGCAGGAGGATCCTAAATTCACCTTTTCCCATTCACCAAGACCTTGGTTCACCAAGATAACACCCACATCAGTGTAAATAAACCAGAAAATGACCTGAAGACTGGCAGAACAAACTCTCCATAGCTAAACATAGAGAAGATGTCACAGCAAAAATGGTAGGAAGGGCAGAGACAGGAAATGACATGTGAGACTGTCCGTGGGAAGGAGGGACACTACAAGCATGGTAAAGGGAGAGGAGCAGATCCCACACCAGGTACTCCAGGCACAGGAGATCCACACTGGGAAGACAAACCCCCATAATATTTGGCTTTGAACACCAGAGGAGCTTAACTTGTGAGTTTTTACAATCAGTGAGGCTCAACACTGAGAAATTTAAAAATCAGCAGCTCAGCTCTGGGAGAACCAGAGGGCATTAAGAAATTGAGTCCCCGGCCTTAAAGACACAACAGAAGAGCAACCCTGATGAGATACAGCATAGAAGCAGCAATTTGAAAAATGCCTGGGTATAAAGGAGATTTATTTACTAATCTCAGAGCATGTGCAGGAAGAGGCAGAGATCTTTAGGAAACTTCAAAAACAAAAGAACTGGTGGGTGTCAGTTCCCTCCCCTGTCCCCCACCCAGATGCATGAACACCTGCAGGAACTAGCTTGAACATTCTCTATCTAGCCCATTAACAAAACTCCCTACCCCCATGCTCTCCTATGGACCAGCCCTCTCCACCTCACCCCTCAGCTGGAGTCCATCCAAAGCACCACCATAAGGGTGGCAATGTGCAAACAGCCCCGACAAGGGTCAGCACCACTCTAATGTGATACCTGCCCTGGAGAAAGGGGCAAATAACCACACACACCAGTCCCACTCTGACCCAGCAGTGGGATAGGGGAAAACAGATGGTCTGACTGCAGGCCCCACCCACCAACAAAAGCCTCTCAGGAGACAACCCAGGGAGGGGCGCCTGGGTGGCTCAGTCCGTTAAGGGACTGCCTTCGGCTCAGGTTATGATCTCAGGTCCTGGGATTGAGTCCTGCATCAGGCTCCCTGCTCAGCAAAGAGCCTGTTTCTCCCTCTCCCACTCCTCCTGCTTGTGTTCTCTCTCTGTCAAATAAGTAAATAAAATCTTTAAATTAAAAAAAAAAAAAAGGAGACAACCCAGGGAGAGCATCGTGCAGTTCAGTGTCACCACAATTCACGACAATTCTGGCAAATGCCTGGTCTGATTCCACTCAAGCCCAAGGTGGCCCCAGACTGACCCATTAACAGCACAGGGACTAAAACCTGCCCTTAATAGGCAAAGAGAGTCATTGTAGATGACTGAACTGAAGGTAAATGTGGCTCAGCCACATGAGTAGGGCACATGCAACACATATAGGAGACACCTCTGAAGAGCCAGGTTCTGGTGAATAGGAGACCTTGCACTGCAGGGCACTACAGGACCTCCTCCTCTAAGGCCACGACTATCAAGAGCAGGAGACCTAGCTGACCTTCCTAAAACATAGAAACAGATGCAGAGAGTTAGACAAAATGAGGAGATGGAGGAATATATCTCAAATGAAAACATGACAAAATCACATCAAGAGACCTAAGTGAAATGGAGACAATTAATATGCCCAATAGAAAATTAAAAATAATGGTCATTAAGATACACACTGGAGTTGAGAAAAAAAATGGAGGAACTCAGGGAGATGCTCAAGAAAGAGATAGAAAATATAAAAAAAGAACCAATCATAGATGAAAGATGAAAGAACTCAAAACTGAAATTATATACTAGGTGGAATAAATAGCAAACTAGAGGAAGAATAAGAATGGATCAGTTACCTGGAAGACAGAAAATGGAAAACAATCAAGCTGAACAGGAGAAAGAGAAAACAATAAAAATGAACTTAGGAAACTCAGCGACACCATCAAGCATAACAACACTTGCATGATAAGGATCTAAAAAAGAGAAGAGAGAGAAAAGGAGGCAGAAAGTTTATTTGAAGAAATAATAGCTGAAAACCTCCTTAATCTGGGGAAGAAAACAGAAATCCAATCCAGGAGACACAGAGAGCTCCCAACAAAATCAACCCAAGGTCTACACCAAGACACATAGTAATTTAAATGGCAAAGGGTAGTGATAAAGCAGCAAGAAAAAAAGAAAAGAAAACAGTTTCATACAAGGAAAAATCCACAAGGCTATCAGCTGATTTTTCAGCAGAAACTTTGCAGGCCAAAAGAGAGTGGCATAATATAATCAAAGCGCTCAAAAATAAAAACCCTCAAACCAAGAATACACTCTCCCACAATCGATAAAACATTAGCCAGACTCATCAAAAAGAGAGGGGGGGCGGTGCTCACATAAACAAAATCAGAAATGAAAGAGGAGAAATAACAACCAACACCACAGAGATACAAAGGATTATTAAGAGAATATTATAAAAATTTATACCAAAAGGTTAGACAACCTAAAAGAAACAGATAAATTCCTAGAAACATATAACCTCCCAAAATTGAATCAGGAAGAAATAGAAAATTTGAACAGACCAAGTTGTAGCAATGAAATTGAATCAGTAATCAAAAAGTTCCCAACAGACAAAAGTCCAAGACCAGATGGCTTCACAGATGAATTCTACTAAACATTTAAAGAAGAGTTAATAACTATTCCTGCCAAACTATTCCAAAAAGTAGAAGAAGGAGGAAAGCTTCCAAATTCATTCTATGAGGCCAGCACTACTCTGGTAAGAAAACCAGATAAAGACATTACGAAAAAGGAGAGCTACAGGCCAATATCTCTGATGAACATAGATCCAAAATCCTCAACAAAATATTAGCGAACCAAATCCAACAATACATTTAAAAAATCATTCACCATGATCAAGTGGGATTTATTCCTGAGATGTAAGGGTGGTTAAATATTCACAATTCAGTCAACATGATACATCACATCAATAAGAGGAAGGATAAAAACCATATGATCATTTCAATAGGTACAGAAAAAGCATTTGACAAAGTACAACATCCATTCATGGTAAAAACCCTCAACAAAGTAAGGTTAGATGGAACATACCTCAACATAATAAAGGCCAAATGTGAGAAACCCACTGCTAATATCATCCTCAATGGGGAAAAACTGAGAGCTTTTCCCTCTACAGTTAGGAACAAGACAAGGATGTCCACTCTTACCACTTATTTAACAAAGAGCTGGAACTCCTACCCACAGCAGTCAGCAACAACAACAAAAATAAAAGGCATCTAAATTGGTAAGAAAGAAGTAAAACTCCCACTATTTGCAAATGACATGATACTATTCATAGAAAACCCTAAAGACTCCATCAGAAATCTCCTAGAACTGATAAATGAATTCAGTAAGGTTGCAGGATACAAAATCAACATACAGAAATCTTTTGCATTTCTATACATTAATAATGAAGCATCAGAAAGAGAAATCAAGAAAGCAATCCCACCTACAAATTGCACCAGAAATAATAAAATACATAGGAATAAATTTAGCTAAGGCGGTTACAGACCTATACTCTGAAAGCTATAAGACACTGAGAGAAATTGAAAATAACACAAACAAATGGAAAGATATTCCATGCTCATGGGTTGAAAGAACAAATATTATTAAAATGTCCACACTACCCAGAACAATCTACAGATTTAAAGCAATCCCTATTAAATACCAACAGCATTTTTCGCAGAACTAGAACAAACGATCCTAAAACTTGTATGGAACCACAAACGAACCTGAATAGCCAAAACTTGAAAAAGAACAAAACTGGAGGTATCATAATCCCAGATTTCAAGATAGACTACAAAGCTATAGTAATCAAAACAGTATGGTACTGGCACAAAAATAGACATGTAGATCAATAGAACAGAATAGAGAGTCCAGAAATAAACCCATGCTTTTATTTGTGAATTAATCTATGACAAAGGAGACAAGAATATATAATCATAAAAGAATATCTTAACAAATGGTGTTGGGAAAACTGGACAGCATCGTGCAAAAGAATGAAACTGGACCACTTTCTAATACTATACACAAAAATTAAAAAATGGATTAAAGACCTAAATATGAGACCTGAAACCATAATAATCCTACAAGGTATCACAGGCAGCAATTTCTCTGCCATCAGCAGTAGCAACATTTTCCTAGGTATGTCCCCTAACACAAGGGAAACAAAAGTAAAAATAAACTATTGGAACTACATCAAAATAAAAAGCTTCTGCACAGCAAAGGAAACATAAAACTAAAAGACAACCTACAGAATGGAAGAAGATATTTGCAAATGATACATCCAATAAAGGGTTAGTATCCGAAATAAAGAAAGAACTTATACAACTCAATACCAAAAAAACCCAAACAATTAAAAATGGGGAGAAGATATGAATAGACATTCCTCCAAAGAAGACATCCAAATGGCTAACAGACACATGAAAAGATGCTCAACATCACTCATCATCGGGCAAATGTGTATCAAAACCACAATGAGATATCATCTCACATCTGTCAGAATGGCTAAAATTAAAATGACAAGAAACAAGTGTTGGTGAGGATGTGGAAAAAAAGGAACCCTTGTGCACTGTGGGTGGGAACGCAAACTAGAGAAGCCACCGTGGGGAACAGTATGGAGATTCCTTAAAAAATTAAAAATAGACTTACCATATGATCCAGTAATTACATTACTGGGTATTTATCCAAAGAATATGTAAACACTAATTTGAAAAGATATATGCACCCCTATGTTTATTGCAGCATTATTTACAATAGCCAAACTATGGAAGCAGCCCAAGTGTCCACTGACAGATGAACTGATAAAGAAGCCGTGAGATAGATATATATAAATAAAATGGAATATTACTCAGCCATAAAAGAGAATGAAATCCTGCCATTTACAACAACCATGATAGATCTGACTTCAACTAGCAACCTGAATGAGCTTGGAAATGGATTCTTTCCAAAGCCTCCAGATAGGAGCCTAGGATGACTAACACTTTGATTTCCATCTTGTGAAACCCAGAGCAGAGAAACTAATTGAGCCAAGTTGGATTTCAGATCTGCAGATAATAAATCTGTGAGATTTATTAATATTTATTAATAAACTATGAGATAATAAATCCATGTTGTTTTCAGAAAACTATTACAAGGTTAAAGAGGTAAGTAGAGGCCAAACTATATAGGCCCTCATATGCCTGCTAGGCTATTAGAGAAGTTTTCTTCAAAACATAAAAATGAGTGGATTTTGCATGAAAAGTAAATTTTTTCAGCAATGCTCTGGTCTCGTGTCTAAAGTAGACACTAGAAAATAAAATCCTCCACTACAATGTAAGTTCCTTGAAGGTAGGGATTATTGTCTGTACCATGCTACATCTCCATTCCCTAGAACTGGAAAATATTTATTGTACTCAAAAAATATTTGTGGTTGAATGAATCATACTATCCAGCAGTAGAAAGGGTCAGTAAATTCTTGGTCAAATTTTGCCTATTGCAGTTATGGGCCTACTTGGGGAAAAGTGGTCAAAGTCTTCTTTATCTTTACTCACCATTTTTTGCACATTTCTTTTCATGTTCATTAAAGGAATATTTAGTCAAGAAAATCAAAAGAGGTTTAGAAAATGGCCCTAAGGTGACAGTGAGTGCTGAAATTGAACCTGCCATCCTGTAAAGGCTAAGAAGGACAAGAGATACATGGTGAGTATATGACGTGGCAGGAGGCCCATCTGGAATTAGGAGTAAATATACCATGAAGCTCTCCTAATGGGTGTTTCTTTTTATTCCCCTTCTGCATCATAGCTACATATTCTAGATTTCTCACTCACTGAATGTGGTGGAAATAAAACTACATTTCCAAGTTAGTCTTTAGAGTGAACCATTCCAAACAGATACCATAAAATGCCTTGGGCAAACAAAAATAAAATAAAAACCCAGGGAAAATGACTATTCAGACTTACTGGTTTGGGCCTTGGCAGTAAAAGGAATTCAGTTTTTGGAAAATTATGTTTATCTTGTGTATTTTTCATGGTCTTGATCCTGGCCATTATTTGGATTGTCATTTCCTCAAAGGAAAAGATAGAATAAATCCTCATGCTTCTGTGCAAACATAATTCAATACTTTGCATATAATGAATGCTTAATAAATAGTAATGCCTCTCCTACTTATTTAAAAAGTAGAAAACTAAAAACAGATCCCTCAGAAACTGGCAACTATATCATAGTAATCTTATTTCTAATCTTCATTGTTCCATACTCAAAGACAGATAAGAATACAGTTCATTCTTTTGATCATTTGACAGTTACTGAGTACCTACCATGTGATAAGCACAATGCCACAGGGACACAGTGATAATCAAATCAAATTTAGTGGGTCCTTCAAAACACAGAGCCTACACTCTACTTGGGGAAATGGTCTTGAGCCAAGTAATCACACTAATAAATATATATCAATAAATTGAGTAAATGACCTTAATGTAAAGAACATTTCCTTAGACAGAAAAAAAAAGACTGAAAATAATGCCAGGCAGACAGTATTATGGAGTTCCTACGTAGCGTGACATTTTGGAGGAACTGCAAGCTGTTTAGTAATGCTAGCACACAAGGCTGGCCATGATGAGAGCTGAAGATGGAGTTGGAGAGGTGGGCAAGCCAGAACATGTCCTGCTGAATTATCTGGACTTTATTCTGTAGATGATGAGCATGCACACTGTCCTGGGCCTTCCCTTTAATAAAGTAATCATTCCAATTTGCCATATAAATTACAAACTATACACTTATAAATTTCTATATTTAAAAAATATTTACCTAAATAAATAATAGTATTGATAATAATAATTGTGTCTGATTCCTAGAAGAAATTATTGCACTTATATTTGTTCTAATTTATTTAGAATGGAATGTTTTTTGCTTGTAGGCACTATTTCAATTATACACACAGACACACACACACACAATCAATCAATCCGGAAATTGCCCCCTTTGTTTCAGAACCCAAATTGTACAAATTGCATAAACATTTAAAGGGAAGTTTCTGTTCCTTCCCCTTGTATCCCCACTTTTAAACTAAACCAAAAGTAAAAAATTTATCACCATAAGAAATAAAAACTAAATACAGTTAAAGACACCAGCTAGAGAATACAAAATATTTTTCCATTCTGTAGAAAAACACAAAATGTCACATTTTAAGTAACAAAAGAAAACTTCTTTTATATCAGCATAACACTAGAAAATAGAAATAAAGATTTAAATTAGCCTTTGTTATAACAATGATAATGTCTTACTGTTTCCTCAAAATAAACAATTTGATTAAAATATAAACACAACCCAGAGTTTGAATGAAGAAATTTCAGTCCCTGAATTCATAAAAACTCTAGTATATTAGTTGTTACTCAGCTTTTTTTTTTTTAAGTGGGGAAAAATTGCTGGCCATTTTGTTTCATTTGCTTTTACTCTAACCTGCTTTATTGTCCATGGAAGCAACACAAAAGTGCTCCCTAAATATTTTCTAATAAAAAAAGTGACTACTCAAATAACATAACAGAAACATGTGGAACTTTTTGGAAGGGGGAGTGGTAGAGAGAGAAGGACTTTTCATTGCTCTAAAATGGAATAGGTAGGGGTGCCTGGGTGGCTCAGTCAGTTAAGCATCTGCCTTTGGCTCAGATCATGATCCTAGGGTCCTGGGATAGAGCCCCACACGGGGCTCCCTGCTCAGTGGGGAGCCTGCTTCTCCTTCTCTCTTGGCCCCTCCCCCCTGCTCGTGCTCTCTCTCTCTCTCTCTCTGCTCTGTCTCTTAAATAAATAAATAAAATCTTTTAAAAAAATGGAATAGGTAATCTGTATTGGACAGATCATGTTTCCTCTAATATTCTGAAGATATTATCTATAAGGAAACTGTTAAAGCGTAGATTATTGTTTAAGCACAGATTCATAAAAATTTGGAGTTAAGAGGACCTAAAAGTTGATCTCATCTACATTCTTATTATTCTATGTGCTTCTCAATTTTTCCCAGACTCCTTGCACTTAGGTTGGAGACTTGTGACCAGTTATAGTCAGTGGACTATGAATGAAAGTGATGCATTACTTCTCAGCTGAGCTCTTAAGATGAGGGCACCCCCTCCATCTCTCTCCTCTCTTCCTGTAGCTACCTACTAAACCATGGTTCCTCACACAACCTGGGTCCCTGAGTGACTTACAGAGTGCCTTCTCCAGCCATCTTGCATATTGGAAAATAAATATGAATAAGAAAAAAATTGTTCTGTTGAACCACTGAGATTCTGGGGTTTGTTTGCTGTGGTAATTAACATTATTTAATCCAAAAGATATAGCATGAAGGTGCTGTAGTGTAACAAAGCTTAAAATATTTGACATTAACCTATAGTCACAAGGCAAGGGAACCGATAGCAGCAGCAAAGATGGAGATAAGATTATGTGATCAGGTATAGGCTCTATATTTGTTAATGCTAATAGAGTAGAAGAAAGACCATGTATTACGTAACTTGGAATTGATAGAGGAGGTCATCGAGAAGACATGATCTCCAGTTGACCTGTGAGTTACACCTGAGCACCGCCTTCCCTGTCCTTGAAATATACATTCTGCCCACTGTTGCCACAGTGGGAGCTATTCCAAGGACGTAGCCTCAAGAGTAAGGTGTTGTTGAAGCCATCTTCATGATGTATATGACTGAACCCGATTTAGGCCTCTATAAACTTTTAAGATTGTGCTAAGGTGAGGAGATCTGGTCATTTTGTAGCCACTGAAGACAAGCCTTGTACACAAGTTTCCTTGCTTATTAAAACTGCCACCTACCAATCTGGAGTGGTCCACCTCTTTCTCTGGTCTCTTCTTGCCCTCTGCATACCAGGGGCCAATTTACAAACCAACAGTAGTCCCAGGGAAAGGATGTATATTAATTGATATTGGCTATGTTTCATAATATATTATGAGAAAGTGATTAGCACAGGAAGAATTAGCCAGTTTACAAACAGAAATTTGGGCCTTGCATGATTGGAAAAACAGAGTTTTCAGATTCTGACGATAAGCGAATAGAATGAAATTGACTTTGAGAGACCAAAACCAGTATACCTTTTCTATTGAATAAAAATAAATAGGGAAAAGATCAGATTATAGGTATAGCTGATATATATGTTCCAGAGAACTTCAAGTTAGCTTCCAATATTTGGGGGAGATGCATGGAATAAGAAAACAAAAAAAGTAAAGAAGACTCCAAAATCATAACTCATGGAACTGACTGGAAGCAAATAAATCAGAAGTCTACTGCATTTTCAAAGGAATGCTTATAAGCTTGGACCATAGAATCCCAAATAAACAAGAAAATACTGTGGGCTTTCAAAGTTATGGGGGAAAAAACTGGTTGAGAAAGCTTTTTATTGAACATAGTTTCCAATTCCTCTTTCAGATAAACCAAATATAATAGAAAAGAAGAAACATCCTAGAAGGCAGAGCCAAAGAATAGATAGAACAATAGATATAGGAAGTCTTCCAGAGCAGAACAAGAAACTTAATCAAGGAACCCCTGCCACCTCAGGATAAAAGTTCTTAGGATGTCTGTTCAATGGGATTCCAGAATTGCTTACAGACAAGTGACTCCTACGTGCCACCCAGTTTTCCTTTTTCCCTGTGGGATTTATTACAGATATCCTGTTCTTGTTCCATTATTTATATCAAAATGAGAAATTAATTCATATTTAATTGACCCATGAGAATTATTTTTGTCATCAACTATATGTAATATTAAAATAAATATATATATTTTGTAAAATATTAGCAGGTATTAGCAGGTAAACCTTTCTGAGGTTTCAACAAAGGCATTCTATTTAAAAGTGAAAATTTGGGGACGCCTGCATGGCTCAGTTGGTTGAGTGTCCAACTCTTGATCTCAGCTCAGGTCTTGATCTCAGGGTCATGAGTTCAAGCCCAGTGTTGGGCCCCACAATGGGTGTGTGGCCTACTTTAAAAAAAAGTCAAAATTTCTCCTTCAGAACATGCCAAAGACAATGACATCTTCAGAATATAAGTCAGCATGTATGCCCCAGAAATCTTTCTTGGTTTTACTGCATTTAAAGGCCATCCATCTGAAATCAGGATGTTAGACTTGAAATCTAAGGCAGGATAGCATAGTGAACTGATGATATTCACTGAACATAGTTTTGGACTCTAATGGTGTTAGTTCAAATTCTGTCTCTGACAGTAACTAGTACAATCAAAGTTCTTCATGTCCCATTGTCCTCCATTTCTTAATATGGAGCTATGGGATTGTAAGGATTAAATATGATAATATATGGCACATGGTCAATGCTCAATCATTGGCTTGGCATAAACAAAGGTATACACAATAAACTCTCCTATTGAAAAAGAGAGACAATGGGAGGTTTATAGGCATCACTGATCCTCAGCAATTCTGAAATCCCACAAGGCACATGTTGCTAGTTCTTTCATTAAGACTAAAAGCCAGGTCGTGGTTCTTTGCTCTACACTCCAGGCCCTTAGTTCTGCCCTTCCAGTCCTTCTTCCTTCATCAGGCAATGTAACCTGTATTTACAGCTGAGTAATTTTATCAGTTTGCTTCCTGTATGTAAAATGGGGATCCAACTTCCTCTTTTTATTCTGCACTGTTTCTGTCCCTTTCCAATCAAGCTAGCAGTGTTTTTGTCTGTATAATTCTCTTAAATTTTCTTTGGTCCCTTATGAATCATATTGGGGTTCACTTTGTTAGATAAAGGCCACACTCAGAGGCATCTTCAAGATATTTTCTACCTTCGGGCTAAGCTGAGGCTATGAGAACAAAGCCCCATTGTTTAACTGAATAGTTCTCTGAGTTACAACTTTACATCTTTCTGAGGTTTCAACAAAGGATTTAATTATCACATTTATGATTTGTTTTTAAATCATAATTTCCTGGCTTAAAAAAATAAGCATTTATTATCTCTCATAGTTTCTGAGAATCAAATATTCATGGGCAACTCACCTAGGTGATTGGGTTATGAGGTTGTAGTCAAATGGGGGCCAGAGCTAGTTACCTAAAGGCATGACTAGGGTTGGAAAATCTACTTTTGAGGTGGATCACTCACTTGGCTGGCAAATTGTTTGTCGTTGTTGGCAGTGAGCCTCAGTTCATTCTCATGTGTCTCTTTCCACAAGACTATTTGAGTGTCCTTGTGATATGACAGATGACTTTACCCAGGTAAATGATCCAAAAGAGGACAAAGTAGAAACTGAAATATTTTTTATGACCTAGTTTTGAGAATCATACAAAACCACTTCTACAGTATTCTATTTTTCACATTGGCCATCCATGACTCAAAGTGGGTGAGTACCACATCAAGACACAAACACTAAGAGAAATGGTACATAGGGGGCCATCTTGGAAGCTAGCTCCCATACTGCCTTCTAGTGATAGAAAATAGATATTAAACAATAAATATCATAAGTAAAGTATAGAGTATGATCAAAGATGTTAAGTGCTATAAATGAGAAGAAAGAAAAAGAAGACCAGGGTTAAGGTTTGGGGAGAGCAGTTTGCAGTAATAAGTTATCAGTGTAGGTCTCATTGAATAGATGATAGTTTTGTAAAGACTTGAAGAAAGTAATTTTATAATACCAATATTCTAATGATATACTGACATATTTTATTTATTTCAAAGACTGTAATATTTTTCAATCAGAATCACTTTAATGTATTATGAAAACATATTTCTTGTTATGTCTAAGGCTACATACAAAGGTTATAAAAGTTTCTTTCCAAGGATTTGGTGTTCACAGGCCTTGTATAAGAGGATTACAAGTTAGTAGTAAAAAGATTTACAGTAATTCTTAGTGATCTGTTATTTATTTGTGAATTCTTAACCATTATTAAAAGTCATTGAGCTATTCTTCTTACTTAAAAATCAGCCTCTAATATTTGATGCATACAAAAGAATGTATGTAACTAATGAAGTATAATAATAAAATGAACACACATGAACCACCATCCAAATTAAAAGCTAGAATATTGTCTCTTCATTGGAAGTTTTTTATTCTTTCCTAATCCTATTCTCCATTTTACCATCCCCAAGGTAATTGTTATCATTAATTCGAGTTGATTATTTTATTTTTTTAAAACACTTTTACCATATATGTGAATAGCGCTAAAACATTATATATTCAATTTGCTTATTTTTGAGCTTATAAAAATTATGTGTTGCATATAGCTCTCTGAATTTTTTTAAGTAGCATTTTCTGTCTAAGCTTTACTTGTATTAGTGTATATACTGTCTTTCATTCAATATGTACCATATTCCATTGTATGGATAGAGCACAATTTATTTATACTTTCTCTGGTCAATAAATACATAGTTCCAGTCATCCTTGCAATTAAAAATAATGATCCTGGGAAAATTCTTAGACAGCCTTTTCTAAGGTAGAAGTGATCGTTTCTTGGCCTCTTGGCTAAGATCATGTGACTAAGGTAGAAGTGAAGTAGGCCAAAACACCATTTACAGTAATAACAATAACAATAATAAAAATAGAAACCTAGGAATAAATTTAACAAAAATTTTATAACTTCCTTTTTTTTTTTAAAGATTTTATTTATCTATTTGACAGAGAGAGACACAGTGAGAGAGGGAACACAAGCAGGGGGAGTGGGAGAGGGAGAGGCAGGCTTCCCGTGGAACAGGGAGCCTGATACAGGGCTTGATCCCAGGACCCTGGAATCATGACCTGAGCCAAAGGTAGATGCTTAACGACTGACCCACCCAGGTGTCCCCCAAATTTTATACCTTTCTGTAGACAAATCTAAACCTTTATTGAGACAAATAGGAGTCAAATAGAGATGTATATCATATTCATCAATTGACACAAAATTTCAATTCTAATTAATCTATAGATTAATTGCAATTTCAATAAAATCTTACATAGTTTCAAAGGAATTTCACCAACTGATTATAAAATTAATTTGAATTTACAAAAACCTAAGAACAACCAAAATACTCTTAACAAAGAAGACAAATAGGTTTTGGGAGCTTGTCCTATCCAGATATAGTAAAGTCAAAAACACCTGATTTTCATTATGTGTAATGATTACTTTTTTCCTTAGGCAGATATATCCTGGGAAAAACAATCAATATCAAATGCATGTAGACATCTTAGCCTTACCGTGTATCAAAATTGCAACAAAAAACTATTAAAATACACTGTTAGCATGGAAATAAATTTTCTCTTAATGGGACTCAATAACTACAAAGTAAAATTATTAAATTAATTATATGTAAAGTTTTCATGATTTTTATCAGGGATATTTGTTTAACTTACAATAATAATTGATTGATGGTTTTCTAATAATGTCCCCATAAACTCTTCAGAATCTTATCTGAGGTGACAGTCCGTTTCCAACTGTGTGGACTGAGAGATCTAAATGCCTTTGATCACATTCCAAAAGAATGTAGGAATAAGAACAAAGTCTAAACATTCTATAGTATGATGCCAGGCCCAACAGGAGCTCTATCACTTCACCTGACTAAATGCTTTGATCTTTTCCCACTATAATAGATCAGAGTTTGTACTGAAAGATTTCAATTTCTCCTCTGGCCAGGCAAAATTTCAGTATGGCTGCTTAATAAAATCAATGATACACACCAGTTTGTAATAAAATTTTCAATCAGAATACAGCTTTTGAATATGTATAAATATGCATGAATATGACACATGTTCCATTGGCTTATAAGAAGAACACAAAACCAACGCTCCACCTTCATGCATCGTCCATTTTAAATTTTAAAATTTCTGGTAGTAATATTTGCTTTTTTTCCTCAAAAATGTTGCACTTTTTGTTTGATATAATGACTTTCTCTAAAAAGCCTTAATTGACCCCATAAGGAACTCACCACCATCTCTTTGTATGATGCTGGTATCCAGTATACAAAAATAGCATAGCTTTTGTAGTCTCTTATTCCACCAAATTGTTCACATGACTGTTTTTCCATACAGATTGGAATCTTTTGAGAACACAGATGGCATCCTATTCATCTGTGTACCACACCTACGGGAAAGTAAACGGTATTCCTCTTGAAGAATCTTTGAGCTGTTATCTCCACTGCCACATCAACCATAATATGGTTACTTTCATAATCAATTCTTTCACAGCTTCCTTTAGTTTTACTTAAAGAACTTTTGAGTGTTGTTTTTCAGAAAATCATTATGTGACCTTTTCACACCAATTTATGATGTCATTGATCCATGCTACATTTACTTAATGTTTCCCATGTGTCAAGCACAGTGCTAGGTACTAAGTATATAAATATGAAGAAGACACAGCCTGCCCTTAAAGAATTCAAAGACCAGTCAGAATACAAAAACTAATAATTACAATGCAATGTAGGTGCTATAACACAGACAGGAACAGAGTGATCTAAAAACATACATTTAGTGACTGGTTCTGGCTACTTGAGAAAAGATTCAAAGAGGTTAACCAATTGGCTGATTTTGTCAGATAAAGAAGAAGGAAGCAAATTTTAGGAAGAATGTGTGCAAAGACATGCAGTCAAGAAAGGATCAGGCAGATCTAGTGAATAAGGAGCTGCTCTGTGTTTAGAGCACAGAGTATCTGATGTGGAGAGGAGAAAGGCTGGGAAGTTAGCCAGAAGACTAGAACAGATCTCAGAAGCAATGTTATCCTTACACAGGGGCCATGATAATCTTCTCTGTATTGTTCCAATTTTAGTATATGTGTGCTGAAATGAGCACTTAGAGGCAATGTTAAGAAATGTATACTTTATCTGTGGCAACTTAAACATAGAAGAAATTGTTAAACAAGGCAGAGACATAATCAGATTTAGCTTTAGGAATGGTCATGCTGGTGGCAGGATGAAGACAGGTTTGGAGGTGAGGAAAGTTTGTGGTATAAGAACCAATTAGGAGGCTTTTAAATCTCCTAGGGAAAAGTTGAGGTGAACTTTCAAATGGTGGAGGCATTGTGGGATGTAAAGATTAATGTGTTTGATATTAATGAAATAAACTCAACTGAGCAAAGTAGAAAGAAGAATCAATAGGATGGAGGAGATAAGGGTAATTCTTCGTTTCTTCTATGAGACACTGACATGAGAAGAATCTCCCTGGGTTTAAATAATGTTTGGGGTGCCTGGAAAACAGACAGGCAGACATGTCTAGTAGATAAATGTATCTGGAATTCAAGAGTACAGTGGAGACTCACTGATTAGAAGTTGTCCACTTGTATCTGGTAATGAAAACCATGAAAGTAGATCAGATCATCCAAAGTTTATATGGAAAGTAAAAATGAAAGAGAAAAGAGTAGAACTTGAGTCATCCACCAACATATAAATAGTGGTCAGAAGATGGGGGGTGAGGAGCCTGTGAAGAATCCCAGATAGACTAATCAAAATGATAACTAGAAGCCATGAGAGAATAGGCAATTACTGTCAAAAACTGCAAATCCCTCAGGTGAGACAAAACCTTGGTTAAATTTGTCAAATAAGAAGAAACTGCCATGGAGGTTGGAAAAGCCATTCAGGGCAGGGCAGGAGTCAGAGAATAGATTACCAAGGTTTGAGGGGCAGGCATAGAAGATGTAAACTATTTTTTAATAAGAATGATGCTGAAAGGAAGGAGACATATAAGTGCAATAATTTGAGCAAAAGGTTAATGGAAGGCTTCTTTTTTTGCAACCTGAAAAGAAAGAGCTAAAAGAACAGGCAAATTGTTGGTAGAGAAAATAGAAAAGATAATGGGATAAAATTTCTGTATAAATGATGGAAACTGAGATACTGGTATACTAGTTTGCTACTGATGCTGTAGTTTGGTAGCTTACAGTTCTGGAGGTCAGAAATCCAAAATGGGTTTTATGGAGCTAAAAAATCAGGATGTCAGTAGGTCTGTGCTCCTTTCTGGAGGCTACGGGGGACAATCCATTTACTTGCCTTTTCAAGCTTCTAGAGGCTACCTGCATTCCTTGGTTTGTGGCCTCATCCTTCATCTGTAAAGCCATGGCATCTTCAAATTTCTCTCTCAATCTCCCTCTCTCTTTCATATCTCAGCTTCCACTGTCATATATCTTCATATCTCCTCTCACTCTGACCTTGATTTTCCTTTTACAAGGATCTTGTGAGGAAATTGGGCCAACTCAGATAATCCAGGATAATCTCCTTATCTCAAGATCCTATACTTAATCACATCTGCAAAGTCTCTTTTGCCATGTAAAGGAAAATATTTACAAAGGCCAGAGATTAAGATGTTGACATTTTGAGGGGACCATTATTCTGTTTACCACACTGAGTAAGGGTAGAATGATTAAACTAGGAAAGGACAATTAACTCTTCTTCTTTTAACAGGAGAGAAGGAGACCAGAGTGTATGATGTCATATGCAAGTACAGAAGCAAAGGTGGGAACTGGTCCTGTCTGGTGGCCATATTTTCTTCTTGGCAGCATTGGGAAGGTGAAGTATGCCATTGACAAGAGGAAGAAGTTTTTTGAAGACCCAGTAAAGTTGGTTGCAGAGAACATAACAAGAAAAGGTGAAGAGACCATGAAGAAGCATGTGGGAGCTCCAATGGAGCTAGAAAGCATAAGGCCTATGTGGAGCTTATTGACTTAGCATGGAGATTTGTCCAGCAACACTTTGAAGTCTGGGAACAGAATCAAAGAAAATGAATAGTTGGATTCATCAAGTGATGGATGTCTGAAGGGTGGATACATCTGGGAAAAGAAGGAGGAATGTAAGCAAGGATCCTGGTGAATATACATGATCATTGAAGTCACTGATCCTAGCATTAGGCTTGGTCAGGTTCACTCTTCCCTGATTTTGAAATTTTGTAAAAATTTATTTAATGTACAAGATGTGTGTGTGTGTGTGTGTGTGTGTGTGTGTGTGTGTGTGTATGAGAGACTGAGAGAGAGAGACAGAGAGAGAGAGAGAGTTTCCTGAGCCTTGGAAATGCAAAATTCTTGGCTACAGCACTGAGAGATCAATATCCTTATGTGACAAAATCATGTCAGTAACCAAAGTAACTTGGTGGAAGTTGAAACATAAAAGTAGATTAGGATGATTAAGAAATCCATCCTCATTCTTCCAGTACATCATATTAATTTAATTTTTTCTGAAATCTGTTTTTGAAAGGCTGATTAATTTTACTGAAAGTTTATTTAACAAAGTTTAAAGTGAATCAGCAAATAAAGGGAGTTTTCCCACTGGTAGAGATAAAAAATATAATTTACTACATAATTATTTGGTAATTACTTTGTCATCAGATATCTTTTATGAGAAATTTAACTCTATCTCCCATGTAATCTGTTCCATTTAGTTTAACTCTGGGTCTCATTATTCTCATTTTATCAGTTACAATTCATTAAAATATTATGCCAATTTCATTAGCAGATCAAAAACTGTCAGTCAACATTCTAGAAAGCCACAATCATTTCATTATTGAACATTTTACTTCTCAATTTCCCTAACTAGGAGTATACTGGCAAGCTTTTTATCAAATATGAAATGTTCTCATAATAATTTGTTTTTTTTCTTAAAGTATTACATTATGTTTTGTTTATTTAAATACCCTACTACTTTCCTATTGTTCTTTTTTGGCCTCATTCACACAGACAACCAAGTGGATCTAATGAATTTTTAATATTTTAAACCACTTAGAAAATCAGGTACATGTTAAAGTCACATAAAGAACTTCGCAAAAATACAGATAGGGATGAGATTAATAAATGTTTTGGAAGAAAAGGAATGTCATACTCAGTGCCCTGGATTAAGATGACTTTTATAGCATTTGGCAGTAGGGATAGATCAGAGGTAGGGGCTCTGGAAAGGAGCACATTTCCGCTCATAATCCTGAGCTAAGATTATGGCCATAAACATGGCAAGATTATTAGAAATGGAAGAGAAATATGTAAAATAGGCTTAAAAGAAGCTACCCTAACCATCTCACAGAGTTGTTCTGGAAACAATGTGAAATTTCAGAGGGAAAATTTAGAAAACTCAGAATTCTTTATATGTGTAAGTCTTCACATTATTCATTATGTAAGAGCCCATTTCTCTCTGAAGGCTCTGTGTTTCCCTTGAAAGATTTTGTGGGAGGAGTTCATGCCTGCCACCACAAACTTCTGCAGTCAGTACTCACAGCCTGCTTTTGCAATGGGCTATGAAAGTAGACTTTTATTAGTTGCTTCCTTAAAAAACATTATCTACATATCATCTTTTAAAAATGAAAGCTGTTTGAGAAAGATATTTGTATTGTTTAAATATTTACATATATAACATCCAATATTATGCTCTGAGCCATTGTCTCTTTTGGAATAAAATTACATGCCAGTACTCATAAATTTTGATAAATGAGAAAAGTGGTGTTTCTCGTTTTTTCTGCCATTGTATCCAAGTGAATTAATAATAAATTAAAGTTAATAAAATTTAAAAATGCAGTGCAATAATAAAATTACTCAATATTTAAATGTGACATAGATTTTTACTATTAAAAAATTAAGAAATGAAAATATACCAAAATTAGTTGTATCTATTGTTCATTTTAGTTTTTCATCAAGTTTTCATGCCATGGAATTATCCATCTTGTCCCTTGTTAGTGCTTACATCTGAGAGTAATCTATGGACTATGACTTTAGGAGTTTGAAACTGAATGAGGGATAGTTAAAAAACAAGGTATTAAATTTTTTGAACCATTAGTCAACAAATAATTAGTCATATTGGCAAACAACTACATTTGCAAGGTATAACTGCTGAAATAAGCATGTTTCAGAAAATGTCAGCTGTAGAGCAATCATTGTTACTATAGTAAACAAGAAAAACAAACCTTATCACAATGAAATGCTTATTGAATGAAACTTTTATTCAGCAAGAAGGTGCCACTGCAACTTTAATGTACAAAATAAAGTATTTCCTCACCTGTGCGTACATTAATCTTTTCAAATTTTGACAAATTATCATAATAAAATAGTATGGCTCATTTTAAGTTAATTTATATTAAAAAAGATAAACTAGATAAATTCAGAAAGTAATTTTCACATCTCAAATTTCTTATTTTACTAAGGGATCACTATTGGTTTCCTTTGATTAGCTTCTCTATTGGTGCATCTAAAATATAACAAACAAAAAATAAATAATACAATAAACAAAATTTTGACTAATATTTTCTGAAGCATCTATTCTAAAATGAGTTTATTTGTATTCTATTTATTGTATGTGTCCATTTTAAAATGTGGAACTGAAGCATGTTTCACTAAGACATTTTTTGAGGATTTTTCCCAGTCTATTTTCATTAAGATTCTGTTACATTGCCAAGATGCCTCTTACTTCAACATATTTCAAAATGGATACCATAAAAAATATTAATAGTCCTGTTGGATTATTACATCTGCTTACACTTTTGAGATTATCTCATCACTTTAAAGTTGAGGTAAACCTGTGTAATATAAACCTCACACTTAAAAATTGGTGATTCAATAATAAATGTCCTCATTCTCCTGATTTTCATTTTGCTGAGTTTACTACCTAATTCACAAATAGCATTACATTAAATATTTAACATAACTACTTCTATAAAATATTTCAGCCTAAAGTAAAGAAACTAATTTGCAATTCCAACTTCATCTTAGACTTGATATTTGTGAATCTGAATTATTTTAAAAACTTTTTCTTAAATCCGTTTGGTTTCATTGTAGATACCAAGGGAAAAGAAGTTAAATTCCTTATATTTCTACTTTCTTCATTCTCTCTCTTTAGGTACAACTCTCTCTTTCTCTCTTGAGAGAGTCCTAGAAATGATACAGAGATGAGATAATAATAGAGTTTTCTTTCTATTCCCATAGGTTGTTATATTCTGACCCCAGAGAAACAGGAGAGCTTTCAGAGTAATTCTGAGTTTTTCCAAACTTCTTTTAAACTCTGAAGAGAATTACCAATAATAAACTCAACAACTACAGTAGCCAAATTAATTTACCTAATCTTCAATTATCAACTTGACAAATGGTATTTTCAATAAATTTAATTGTAAAATTATGGTACCTTTTTTTTTTTTTCACTTACAAGTCAATGCATTCAGTGAGCATTTGCATTTTTCTTTCCAAGATGTTTAGTTACTCCAAAGGGGAAAAAAAGGACTAATTAGTGTATGAATTCCCTTTGAACTTTTTATTGCTTTTCCCATTACTCTTCTTAGTTATAGCTCCAAGTATGAAATTATCTACTTATCAATATATTAGGCAAAATTCAACCTAACTGGTACATTGAGAATGATTTACAATCTGTTGGATTAAATAACTGAAACTTATGATGTAGCCATTACTATCTGAAGCTAAGCATTCCCATTCTCTCCCCTCAACTCTTCTTCATTCACTCCTCTATCACTAAAATTACCTACTTTCCTCAAGCTTGGCCCTTCCCTACATAATTGTAGAGTTTCTCAAAACTAGTGGAGTCTCTCTGGATTTGTAGACTCTTGACTTAGCCTGATGGGTAGTCAAGAATTTGGTAGATTCTAAGAAGTCTATTTTTATTTAGAGATGTAGGCTACATTAATAGAGTCAAGCTGGCTTCACCTCCATCCTTTCCACATCTGATTTAGGCTGGGTATTTGGGGTGCAATGGCTAAAAAAGACTGGCCATATGAACCAAGTCTAGTTCCCTAGAAAAGGTCAAGAGTCTATGTGCATTGTAATGTTTTATTTTCTTTGGCTTCTCCCTAAACTCAGAGAAGTAGAAAGTCTTGTGTTTTCAGCAAGGATTAAATTCCCTCTACAAAAGTATTTTGGTTGCTGCACTTTAGATGGGTGTTAATCACTTTTACATGTTTTGACTACAGGTATTTCCCTCAATAGACTCAGGTAGGTACAAACTCAGCTTTACAAGGTCCATTCTTTTCCATGCTTGTGGACACCATGCAGGCCTTCTCAAAATTACTAAGAAAAAAACATTCTTCTCAAAAATACTATGGCCTAAGTCAGATCCATCAGGAAACAGTGAATGAGACAGAGGTGTGTGAAAGAAAGTTATAGAGCAGGGTTCTTGAGAAGAAATGCAGGAAGCCACAGAGAGCAGAGGGAGAGGCTAAATCACAATGAATTTGCAGTAAAGGACTCAGCTGAATTCACAGGGAGATTTGGAGGTAGACTAGACTTTTGGAGTCAGAATTAAGGTAGAGGCCTGGCCTTCTATCCTGCATTACTCGTTGCTTCCCTGGGAGAGGTTGCTCCCTGTTGCTGAGGGCAATTGATGTGAGGCACTCAGCTGTGAACAGTTTGTAGCAAACACACATGGCAATTTGGAGAATGAGTGTTTCATCCTAAGCGGAGGTATGGGTGGTGCACTGCAAAATTCACTACCTACTATCTAACTGTTTTATGGGAATTGAGAAAAAAAAGCATATGTATTAAGATGAAACAGTCTTTGTCATAGTGACATTTCAGTAACTTTACCAGGTGAAAATATAACAATCCTTTAGAAGGCATTTGTTCCTTTATCCACACCACAAACTAGGGTTTCAGGGGCCAACCTGCAAATATAACAATTGATGATCATGGGACTCCTGGGTGGCTCAGTCGATTGAGTGTCTGCCTTCAGCTCAGGTCATGATCTCAGGGTCCTGGGATCGAGTCCCGCATCGGGCTCCTTGCTCAGCGGGGAGCCTGCTTCTCCCTCTCCCACTCCCCCTGCTTGTGCTCTCTCTCTCTTTCTCTTTCTCTCTGACAAATAAATAAATAAAATCTTTTAAAAAAATTGATGATCACAAGCCTTGCTATTCTATAGCATTAAGAATAGCAGAGTGAATACTGACCTCCTAACAGCAGTAAGAAACCTGAGAATGGTGGATCTTAGTGAGTTGAAGACTTGGGGAATAAACCAGGCCAGAGTGCCTGAAAAACTGCAGGCACTCTAGATTTCAGAAACCAATGAACCTAAATAAAGGTCATAGTATAAACTGGGCCATATCTTGGTACTTATCCTTATTCACCAACAGCTGTTTCTACACCAGTGTTTCCCAGTGGACTCTTCCTGCACATCAGTCCTATAAGATGCTCATGAAAGGAAGTTCTAGGTCAAATGTGATTGGGAAACTCACCATTCCAAAAATCCCCCTTAAAGATTGCAGTGTTTGTTAGGATATTAAAGTCTCAAGAAGTCAGTCTGTCTACTTTTTTTTTTTTAACCTTTTCATTTTTCACATTCATACAATTATACCATCCTATTTCATGCAACCATTATTATCATTCTAAAGAAATCATGTCCTGGAGAAATGAAGCTGGGTCATCTTTCCCCATGTGATGCTAAAATGTCTTATGGGAAAAAAATAAATATTTCAATTAATCAACAGGCTGGTTTGCCAGGACAGAATCCAAATATACTCTTGTGGATATCTTTTACTGAAATTCCTCTGGGAAATTTAGGCAAAAAAGCAATTGCAACTTTAGTGTCAACAAAATAGTTTTTCTGTCAGTGAGTCACATGTGTCTACAAACTTTTTTTCTTACCTATTCAAAATAATCCATTAAAACACTATTCACTTTTTCATATATACCAACATTTGAATTTTCAGAATGTCTATGTGTGTATCACTATAGGAAAAGCCAGAAAGGCTTTTCTGAGTTGAGATGGGATGCAGGCATAATAAACTGACAAACCCTTTCTATATAACATGATACAGGCAGAGAAAATGTGTCACATGGAAGAAGGAGGGCTTTGCAGTGACATGAAAAAGGGATCCAATTCCGGCTTCATTCCCTAGCTGAGTAACCTTACCCAACTGCTTCCCTCCTTTGACTTCAGGTTATACATATGTAACATGAAGATGACATCAACTATCTTGAAAGTTATGTTGGAGATTAAATGAAATAACATTTGTATAGGGAAATAAATTCAGTGGGACCTTGCTTAACAAACAGTACTGTTTCTTACCTACCCCCTTGTCTTATTCCTTCTAAATGATCCAGAGGAAATGAGGGGTAGATTTTCCAATAATTATTTTCTTCATAATCTCCCTTTTTTCCCCCAATTTTTTAAACTCATGATCTTATTGATCCTACAGGCAAGAATCAGGAAGCACATTGAAAGGGAAAATATCAGGATAGCTTGAATCAGAAACATGATAATGGGAGGCTTAGAGACTAGACAAGACAAAAGCATGAAGATTTCCCTTATCCAAGGTTGTCCTTTAGCTTCTGTCTCTTGAAGGTTTTTGTAAAAGGAGAAAGTCCTATAACCCTTTATAAATTTTGACATTTTTCCTAATACAATTTGGATATTTTAATCATAGCAAACTATTTCTACCTGGCAATTAACAATAAATCCATTGTAGAGTTTGAGTTTCTGTTCACTGACAGCATGAGCGCTCATAATATAAAATGCAAATTAAAAGTTAAAAGTCACTACTCTTCATTTATCACATAGGCAAAAATCAGAAAGTTTGATAACATGCTGTGTTTGCAAAGGTTTATGTAAACCAAAATTGGTACAACATAGGGAAGACAATTTGGTAACAGCTGACAAAATTTGAAATGCATCCTTTTTGACTCAGCAATACCATTTCTAGCAATTTATTCTGTAAATATTCTCTTGTGTGCAAAATGAAGCATGTTCCAATGTACAGCACTGTTGGTTATAGCAAAAGCCTAAAAACAGCCTAAATTTCTATCATTTAAGAACTATTTAAATAGTTTAGTATATCTATAAGATAGAGTAATATCTATAATTAACTGTATACCATTTATAATAATACTGGTCTTCAAGATATAAAGTGAATAAAGCAAGTTAAAGAATATTGAAAAATGTAAAATGTATCTGCATTCAATAGGCATAGGTTATCTCTGGAAAGACAGCTAAGAACCTGACAACAGTTGCCTTCAGGGAGGGTATATCCCAATTTCAGCTTTGAAATACTCTGCAAAATATTTTAAAGGGAAAAGAAAACTTCCAATTAAACAATGTGAACTGAAACTAAAATGGGAACATGTCCTTAATTCCCTCAAATAGTGCTGTTTAATACAAAGAAAATGTCTTAGTTTAGTTGCATGAAAATTAAAACAAGCTCTTCTAATATTTTCCAGAGATGCTAGGTGGATGATTATTCCATATATCTATCATATTTGGGTCACCCTCATCTCAACATATACTTTAACTATTGAACCCTTTGAGCTACAAGTCTGTATTCAATCAAGCCATTTACTTTGTGATGATTTACATTCAAGCAAAATAAGAAGGGATAAGCATTCATATTTTTAAAGTCAGTATAATCCATTTTTTCAGTGACATATTCTTCTTTCAAAGGCAATTTCTGTCTGAAATCTACAGACAGAAATAATACTATCAATTTTTATGGTCCATTATGTTAGTCATGGCTTTAAAAGTCAGGTTTTTTCTTTAAGAGGTAAACTTCAAACTCAGAGAACTTAGTAAGTAATTAGTTCGTCAATATTAAGGATGTGTTCCCATAATTAAACTTCTAGGAGGTAGAAGAAATTTAATTTTTATTTATTATGTAAGAGCATTTTAACACTACTCTCTTAGGAAGATGGCTTTTTTTTCCTTGACTCTATGTTATCATTATCTCTGTGTTGTGGGGTATCTCTCCTTCCCACTATAGTTAATTTTTTTTTTTTTAAAGAAAGGGGCTAGTATAATTGGAAAAGACTTTTAAATATAATTCAAGGTAAGGAAAGAGGCAGATGCCTTTTGAATATTATATAACCTTTAATGTTTGATGTGAATAGCTTGGAAACCCTTCACAGTGAGAGACATTTGATTTTTTTACACTATCTGGAATTGACCAAAACTAGAAGTAAAGTAAGCTGCCACCTGGAATCTGCACTACCTCTGGGGCTTCATCCTCTACAACTTCCTCTGAATCCATGGTACATGAAGCATGTTCAATGGAGGAACAGCATTGGCATTACCTGGGAGCTTGTTAAAAAAGAAGAATCTCAGGCCCTACCCCAAACTTCTTAATCAAAATCTACACTTTAAACTAAATTTCCAGGTGACTTGAATGCACATTAAAGAGTGAGAAGTAATACTCTATCTCTGAAAGTCCTCTCCCCTCCTACTCAGCAAACATTAACTGTGACAGGGGCTTGAAGAATTCTTAGAACAAAGAGGAAAACATCCTATAGTCTCCCAGCCCATAGCCTCTCCCTTCCATTCCAACTGGCATGTTGTTACCAAAACGGTCTTCTCAAAATATTGTTTGTGATATGCTCCTCATAACGACTATAATAACATACTCATTTGCAGTATTTTTTTCAACTTACAAGTGCTTTCAGGTAAGTTAAATTAGTTCTCATAACAATACTGTGAAATAGGTTGTATTAGTTCCAGGTGAAATGCATTCTCAAAAATGTGCCTAAAATCAATCATGAAATAAACAGTGGAGTCAGGCCTCACTGTTTTATTTGCTAATATTAAATATCACAACTCCTCCCTCATTTCATGCTGGACCATTCCCCTGCCCTAACATTCAATGATTCCCAATTGCATACCAAAGAAAATTCAACCTGCTGACCCAATCTGGCCCCCCTGACCTCTCCTACCAACTATGTCAAAACCAACTCTTTAAGTTGGCCTCACAACCCAGATGTACTCACTTAGCCCTCCTTGTTTACACATGTCCCTTTCTAAGAAATCAACACGATTCCAATTTTTTGAAATGCAGTTAACAATCATTATTATACAAGAAGGAATATAAATCATAAAGTGTTCTGAAGGAGGAGCAAGATGGTGGAGGAGTAGGAGACCTATATATCATCTGGTCCCAGGAATTCAGGTAGATAGTTATGGAACCATTCAGAACACCTACAAACGCAACGGGAGATCAAAGAAAAGAATAGCAGCAACTCTCTGAACAGAAAAACGACCACTTTCTGGAAGGTAGACCATGCAGAGAAGTGAATCCGAGGTGATATTTGGGAAGGTAGACCACGGGGAGAGGGAGCCTCTGTCAAGTGGCTACCAGCAAGTGATAGAGCAGCGGAGCACAAAATCGGAACTTTTAGAAGTCTCCTCTGCTGAGGGACATCACTCAAGTGGCTAAGCGGGGGTGGAACCCTCACTGGGACAGTGTAGTCTCAGGACTCTCAGGGTCACAGAAAGACCAGGGGTGCCTGAGTGTGGCAGGGCTCCCAGGTATTGGAGCAGGGAAGCTGGCAGCAAAGACCAGCTGAGGAGTGGGCTCTCAGCTCAGGGTTGCCATAAACGGTGATCTGCAGCACAGTAGGGCCACTGCTTTTGGAGCAGGGACCCAACAAGTGGCAGATACGAGGACACTCCTCTTCCTCCCTTGGGAGGAATGGCATGGGAGCCTGCTGCAGGAATATGCTGGGTTTGAGACTCCAAACAGGTTGTGTGTCAGAGATAGAAATGCTCGGTCACAGGCTGGGTGAGCTCGGAGTGCGACCGGAGACCAGGGAGACAGGAGTGATTGACTGATTTTCTCTGAGGGCTCACTGAGGAGTGGGGCCCTGAGTTCTTGGCTCCTCAGGGGCCAGAGATTGGGAGTCCTCCATTTTCACTTTCATCCTCCAAAGCTGTACAGAAAGCTTTCAGGGAACAAAAGCTACCTAGAGCAAACCCGAGCAGATTACTTAGCCTGGCCCCTGGCAAGGGCAGGGCAATTCCGCCTCAGGCAAAGACATTGGAGAATCACTGCAACAGGACCCTCCCCCAGAAGATCAGCAAGAACATCCAGCCAAGACCAATCAATGAGAACTACAAAACTCCAGCACTGAGGGAATACAGCACTAGAATTCATGGCTTTTTTCCCATGATTCTTTAGTCTTTCAAAGTTAAACTTTAAAATTTTCTTTATTTTTCTTTTTTTTAGTTGAATTTTTCTTCTTTCCTTTTTAACCAACATCTTATCAATTCCTTTTTGAAACCTTTTTTAATTTTCATTTTTACATTCTATCTCTTCATTGTATTTAACTTTATTTTTTGTATATATATGTTTTTCTTTCTTTAAAATTTTGGGATACAGTTTCTTCTAACAGACTAAAATATACCCTCAATTTCGTGTATGATGTTGTCCTAGTCTCCCGCCTGATCACATTCTTTTTTTTTTCATTTTTTCATTCTTTTTTTAACCAACTTCTTATTTTATCAATTCCTTTTTTAAAATGTTTTTTTGATTTTCATCTTTACAGTTATATCCCATCCTTTCATCATGTTTACTCTTATTTTTCTATACATATATAAGTTTTCCCTTCTTTAAAATTTTGGGAGGCAATTTCTTCTAACAGACCAAAATTCACCCAAAATCTAGTGTGTGGCTCTGTTCTATTCACCAGCCTGATCATATTCTTTTTTTTTTTTCCTTTCTTTTCCCCCCAGTTTCGGGTCTCTTCTGATTTGTTTAGTGTATATTTTTCTGGGGTCGTTGTTACACTTTTAGCATTTTGTTCTCTCATTCATTTATTCTCCTCTGGACAAAATGACAGAACGGAAAAACTCACCTCAAAAAAAAGAACAAGAGGCAGTACTGACTGCCAGGGACCTAATCAATACAGACATTAGTAAGATGTTGCAACTAGAGTTCAGAATGACGATTACAAAGATATTAGCTGGGGTTGAAAAAAGCATAGAAGATACTATAGAATCCTTTTCTGGATAAATAAAAGAACTAAAATCTAACCAAGTCAAAATCAAAAAAGCTATTAGTGAGGTGAAATCAAAACTGGAGTCTCTAACTGCTGGGATAAATGAGGCAGAAGAGAGAATTAGTGATATAGAAGACCAAATGATGGAGAATAAAGAAGCTGAGAAAAAGAGAGATAAACTACTGGATCACGAGGGAAGAATTTGAGATATAAGTGATACCATAAAGCAAAACAACATTAGAATAATTTGTATCCCAGAAGAAGAAGAAAGAGAGACAGGGGCAGAAGGTATATTGGAGCAAATTATAGCAGAGTACTTCCCTAATTTGGGGAGGGAAACAGGCATCAAAATCCAGGAGGCACAGAGAACCCTCCTCAAAATCAATAAAAATAAGTCAACACCCCGACATCTAAGAGTAAAACTCACAAGTCTCAGAGACAAATAGAAAATCCAGAAAACAGCTCAGGACAAGAGGTCTGTAACCTACAATGGTAGAAACATTAGATTGGCAGCAGGCCTATCCACAGAGACCTGGAAAGCCAGAAAGGACTGGCATGATATATTCAGAGCACTAAATGAGAAAAATTTGCAGCCAAGAATACTGTATCCATCTAGGCTGTTATTGAAAATAGGAGAGATAAAAAGCTTCCAGGACAAACAAAAACTAAGAGAATTTGCAAACACAAAACCAGCCCTACAAGAAATACTGAAAGGGGTCCTCTAAGCAAAGAGAGAGACTAAAAGTAACATAGACCAGAAAGGAACAGAGACAATATAAACTAACAGTCACCTTACAGGTAATACAGTGGCACCAAATTCATACCTTTCAATAGTTACCCTGAATGTAAATGGGCTAAATGCCCCCAGTCAAAAGACCCAGGCTATCAGATTGGATAAAAAAACAAGACCCATCAATATGCTGTCTGCAAAAGACTCATTTTAGACCCAAAGACACCTCCAGATTTAAAGTGAGGGGGTGGAAAGCCATTTACCATGCTAATGGACATCAGAAGAAAGCTGGGTTGGCAATCCTTATATCAGACAAATTAGATTTTAAACCAAAGTCTATAATATGAGATGAGGAAGGACACTACATCATACTTAAAGGGTCTTTCCAACAAGAAGATCTAACAATTTTAAATATCTATGCCCCTAAGATGGGAGCAGCCAATTATATAAGGCAATTAATAACAAAATCAAAGAAACGTGTCGACAATAATATAATAACAGTGGGGACTTTAACACCCCCTCACTGAAATGGACAGATCATCTAAGCAAAAGATCAACAAGGAAATAAAGCCTTTAAATGACACACTGGACCAGATGGACTTCACAGATATATTCAGAACATTCCACCCCAGAGCAACAGAATACAAATTCTTCTCTAGTGCACATGGAACATTCTTCAGAAGAGATCACATCTTGGGTCATAAATCAGGTCTCAACTGGTACCAACAAACTGGAATCATTCCCTGCATATTTTCAGACCACAATGCTTTGAAACTAGAACTCAGTCACAAGAGGAAAGTTGGAAAGAACTCAAATACATGGAGGCTAAAGAGCATCCTACTAAAGAATGAATGGGTCAACCGGGAAATTAAAGAAGAATTTAAAAAGTTCATGGAAACCAATGAAAATGAAAACACACCTGTTCAAAATCTTTGGGATGCAGCAAAGGCGGTCCTAAAAGGAAAGTATATAGCAATACAAGCCTTTCTCAAGGAACAAGAAAGGTCTCAAATACACAACCTAACCCTACACCTAAAGGAGCTGGAGAAAGAACAGCAAATAAAGCCTAAACCCAGCAGGAGAAGAGAAATAATAAAGATTAGAGCAGAAATCAATGAAATAGAAACCAAAAGAATAGTAGAACAGATCAACAAAACTAAGAGCTGGTTCTTTGAAAGAATTAATAAGATCGATAAACCCCTGGCCAGACTTATCAAAAAGAAAAGAGAAAGGACCCAAATCAACAAAATCATGAATGAAAGAGGAGAGATCACAACCAACACCAAAGAAATACAAACAATTATAAGAACATATTATGAGCAACTATATGTCAGCAAATTAAATAATCTGGAAGAAATTGATGCATTCTTAGAGACATATAAACTACCAAACTGAACCCGGAAGAAATAGAAAACCTGAACAGACCATAACCACTAAGGAAACTGAAGCAGTCATCAAAAATCTCCCAACAAACAAGAGCCCAGGGCCAGATGGCTTCCCAGGGGAATTCTACCAAACATTTAAAGAATTAATACCTATTCTTCTGAAACTGTTCCAAAAAATAGAAATGGAAGGAAGACTTCCAAACTCATTTTATGAGGCCAGCATTACCTTGATCCCAAAACCAGACAAAGACCCCATCAAAAAGGAGAAGTACAGACCAATATCCCTGATGAACATGGATGCAAAAATTCTCACCAAAATACTAGCCAGTAGGATCCAACAGTACATTAAAAGGATTATTCACCACGACCAAGTGGGATTTATTCCTGGGCTGCAAGGCTGGTTCAACATCCGCAAGTCAATCAATGTGATACAGTACATTAATAAAAGAAAGAACAGGAATCATATGACCCTCTCAATAGATGCAGAAAAAGCATTTGACAAAGTACAGCATCCTTTTTTGATTAAAACTCTTCACAGTGTAGGGATAGAGGGTACATAACTCAATATCATAAAAGCCATCTATGAAAAACCCACAGCAAATATCATAATCAATGGGGAAAAACTGAGAGCTTTTTTTAAAATTTTTTTATTATGTTAATCACCATACATTACATCATTAGTTTTTGATGTAGTGTTCCATGATTCATTGTTAGTGCACAACACCCAGTGCTCCATGCAGAACGTGCCCTCTTTAATACCCATCACCAGGCTAACCCATCTTCCCATGCCCCTCCCCTCTAGAACCCTCAGTTTGTTTTTCAGAGTCCATCGTCTCTCATGGTTTGTCTCCCCCTCTGAT
>NC_138376.1:57847781-57887858 GCF_054177405.1 Leptonychotes weddellii
AATAGTGTTGGGAAAATTGGACAGCCACATGCAGAAGAATGAAACTGGACCCTTTCCTTACACCACACACAAAAATAGACTCAAAATGGATGAAAGACCTAACTGTGAGACAGGAATCCATCAAAATCCTTGAGGAGAACACAGGCAGCAACCTCTTTGACCTCAGCCGCAGCAACTTCTTCCTAGACACATTGCCAAAGGCAAGGGAAGCAAGGGCAAAAATTTACAATTGGGACTTCATCAAGATAAAAAGCTTTTGCACAGCAAAGAAAACAGTCAAAAAAACCAAAAGACAACCAACAGAATGGGAGAAGATATTTGCAAATGACATATCAGATAAAGGGGTCGTATCCAAAATCTATAAAGAACTTATCAAACTCAACACCCAAAGAACAAATAATCCAATCAAGAAATGAGCAGAAGACATGAACTGACATTTCTGCAAAGAAGACATCCAAATGGCCAACAGACACATGAAAAAAGGAAAATACAAATCAAATCCTCGAAACCACCTCACACCAGTCAGAATGGCTAAAATTAGCAAGTCAGGAAATGACAGATGTTGGCGAGGATGCAGAGAAAGGTGAATCCTCCTACACTGTTGGTGCGGATGCAAGCTGGTGCAGCCACTCTGGAAAACAGTATGGAGGTTCCTCAAAAAGTTGAAAATAGAGCTACCCTATGACCCAGCAATTGCACTACTGGGTATTTACCCCAAAGATACAAATGCAGTGATCCAAAAGGTCACATGCACCCCGATGTTTATAGCAGCGATGTCCACAATAGCCAAACTATGGAAAGAGCCTAGATGTCCATCAATAGATGAATGGACAAAGAAGATGTGGTATATATATACAATGGAATATTATGCAGTCATCAAAAAAATGAAATCTTGCCATTTGTAACGACGTGGATGGAACTAGAGGGTATTATGTTAAGTGAAATAAGTCAATCGGAGAAAGATAAGTATCATATGATCTCACTGATATGAGGATTTTGAGAAACAAGACCGAGGATCACAGGGGAAGGGAGGGGAAAATGAACCAAGATGAAACCAGAGAGGGAGACAAACCATAAGAGACTCAAGGGTTGCTGAATGGATGGGGGGTGGAAGGGATGGGGTGGCTGGGTGATGGACATTGGGGAGGGTATGTACTATGGTGAGCACTGTGAATTGTGTAAGACTGATGAATCACAGACCTGTACCCCTGAAACAAATAATACATTTTATGTTAATAAAATTTTTTTTAAAAAAAGTAGGAAAAAACAAAAACAAAAACAAATCATAAAGTGTTCTGAGTTACCATAAACATTTTCAGGTCTTCAACATTTAGGAAATCTGGATACGCATTAGGAAAATTAAATATAGCACCTTAATACTTCCTTTGGAACTAGAAAAGACTCAGGTCTTCCTTTCCTTAAGAGGTAAACTTCAAATTCAGAGAACTTAATAGGTAATTAGTTTGTCAGTATTAATAAATATTTAATTTGTTTATTTATTAAGATTTTATTTACTTATTTGACAGAGAGATAGAGAGAGAGCACAAGTAGGCAGAGCAGCAGGCAGAGGGAGAGAGAGAAACAGACTCCCCACTGAGCAGGGAGCCTGACGTGGGGCTCAGTCCCAGGACCCTGGGATCATGACCTGAGCCAAAGGCAGCCACTTAACCGCTGAGCCACCCAGGAGCCCCAGTTAATTTGTTTATATTAAGACTATGTGTCTTAGTCTCTTCCAGCTGCTATAACAAAATACCACAGACTGAGTGGTTTATAAACAGAAAGTTATTTCTCACAGCACTGAAGGCTGGAAGTTTAAGAACAGAGTGTCAGCATGGTTGAGTAAGGGCCCCGTTCAGGGTCACAGACTTCTCATTTTATCCTCACACAGTGAAAGGGGTTAGGGAGCTCTGTGGAGTCTCATTTGTAAGGACATTCATCTCATTCATGAGGACTCTGCCTTCATGACCTAATCAACTCCCAAAGACTCCCCACCTCTTAATGCCATCACCTTTGGGAGTTGGGATTTCAATATTCTGGGGGGACACAAACATTCAGACCATAGAAAATACCAAATAAATTAATTATCAATTATTTGAAAAAGACATTTATCATTCTCTGTGATCATGACTGTTGTATGCTACTTAGAAGCCAAGTGTAAAAATGACAGAATTAACAGATCTTCTTGTTGATATAGTGTCCTTCTTCATCTCTTATTACAGTCTTCAGTTTAAAATCTAGTTTGTCTAATATAAGGATGGCTACTCCAGCTTTTTTTTTTTTTTTATGTCCACTAGCATGATAAATGGTTCTCCACCTCCTTACTTTCAATCTGGAGGTGACTTTGGGTCTAAAATGAATCTCTCTCTCTCTCTCTTTTTTTTTTTAGGATTTTATTTAAGAGAGAGAGAATGAGAGAGAAAGAGAGCATGAGAGAGGGGAGGATCAGAGGGAGAAGCAGACTCCCCACTGAGCAGGGGGCCTGATGTGGGACTCAATCCCGGGACTCCAAGATCATGACCTAAGCTGAAGGCAGTCACTTAAGCAACTGAACCACCCAGGTGCCCTAAAATGAGTCTCTTATAAGCAGCATATTGTTGGGTCTTTTTTTTTTTTTAATCCATTCTGATACCGTATCTCTTTTGATTGGGGCATTAAGTCCATTTACATATCAGAGTCATTATTGAAAGATATTAATTTAGTGCCATTGTATTACCTGTTAAGTTGCTGTTCCTGGAGCTTGTCTCTTCCTTTTCTGGTCTTTGTTACTTTGGGGATCTCTCTTTGCTCAAAGAATCCCCTTTAATATTTCTTGCAGGACCGGTTTAGTGTTCACAAATTCCTCTTACACTGTTGGTAGGAATGCAAACTGGTGCAGGCACTCTGGAAAACAGTATGGAGGGTCTTCAAAAAGTTAAAAATAGAACTATCCTATGAGCCAGCAATTGCACTACTAGGTATTTAACCAAAGGATATAAAAATACTAATTCAAAGGGATACATGCACCCAATGTTTATAGCAGCATTATCAGCAATAGCTAAATTATGGAAAAAGCACAAATGTCTGACAGATGAATGGATAAAGAAGATGTGGTATAAATGTGATGGAATATTACTCAGCCATCAAAAAGAATGAAATCTTGCCATTTGTAACACACCATGGAGCTAGAGAGTACTATGCTAAGTGATATAAATCAGTCAGAGGAAGACAAATACAGATGAACACAGGGGAAGGGACAGAAAATAAAATAAGACAAAATTAGAGAGGGAGACAAACCATAAGAGACTCTTAACTCTAGGAAACAAACTGAGGGTTGCTGGAAGGGAGGTGAGAAGGGGTGGGGTAATTGGGTGATGGGCATCAAGGAGGCACTTGATATAATGAGCATTGGGTATTATATGCAACTGATGAATCACTAAATTCTACCCCTGAAACTAGTAATACACTATATGTTAACTATATTGAATTTAAATTAATTTTTTAATTAAAAAAAAGAACTAAAACACTACAATATAAATAGAAAATTCAAAATTATTAAAATAGTAAAAAAATAGATAAAAGGCATTTCTCTAGCTATGACAGTAATAGAGTCTGGACTACCTTACCTCTCCATCATAAACAACTACACAACTGGATACACTATATGAAACAACTGACCTTAGACAAAGGGCAGCATAGAACAGTGATCCATGAATAAGAGGGGAAAACAGGTATACCCTATAACCATTCAACCTTTCTTCCTTGAGGCACAGTCTGGGCTCAAGTGCAAGGAAGAGAAACTGAAGAGAGAATAGTCTCACGGAGTTGAGGAGACAGAAAAAAAAATTTTTTTTTAAAGATTTTATTAATTTATTTGATAGAGAGAGAGACAGCGAGAGAGAGAACACAAGCAGGGGGAGTGGGAGAGGGAGAAGCAGGCCTCCCGCCGAGCAGGGAGCCTGATGCGGGGCTTGATCCCAGGACTCTGGGATCATGACCCGAGCCAAAGGCAGATGCCCAATGACTGAGCCACCCAGGTGCCCCGAAAAAAATTTTAAAGAAATAATGGCTAAGAAATTTTGAGTTTTGATGAAAACTACATTCGTAGATTCAAGAATCTCAATGAATCCCAGGTAGAAAGACACAAAGAAAATCACACTGAAACATAAAATTATCAAATTGATGAAAACCAGTGAAGCAGCTAAAGAAAAGAACAATTATACACAGAAATATAAAGTTAAGAAAGGCTAGGAGGAGCTAAGATGACAGTGTAGTAGGATTCTAGGTTCATCTCATCCCTTGAACACAACTAGATAACTATCAAATCATTCCAAATACCCCAGAAATCAACCTGAAGACTAAAAGAACAAACTCCACAAAAGCCATATTAAAGAAGATAGGAAGGACAAAGATGTGGTTTGGGAGAGAAATGATCATGGGTGGTGCAGAGGGGAGGAAGCTGTGGTCAAGGAGAAAGTCCAAAGAGAGAGGAGCACACAGGGGAATGCACAAGGAAAACACTTCCCCAAAGCCACTGGCTGGGAAAATGAGAGGGACTGCAACCAGTGGGGCTTAAAGACTGGAGTTTTACAGGTGGTGGTTGGGATAGAGGTCTGAGGGCACTACCCTGCTCCTGGAGAGAAGGCAGGCAAACAACTTGGCAGATGGTGTGGAAATAATGATCTGAAGAACACCTGGGGCACACAGGGAAGAGACTGTTCACTCTTCTTGGAGCATATCCTTGATAGGTAGCATTCACATAGACACCTCTCTAGAGATAAAGGAGCCAGCAGCCACCATTTCCCTCTTCCACCCCTCAGGATAAATGCAGAGCCACCCACAGGAAGCAGCTCAGCCCCAATACTGGCTGCCTAACCTACTTACACCAAGTCCCACACCCCTGCACTCTGGCATGACTATCCTTCTAGGTCAAACCTACCTCAGTCCCAGCATAGTGAGGCCCTCCCACAGAAGACCAGTGCAGGCCCCTGCCCCCACCACATCCCTAAAGCCTGGAGTTTTAAAAGTCAGCAGGCTTGGCTGGGATAGAGCCCAGAAAGCACTGTGCTGCTCCTGGAAAGAAGGCCGGCAAACAACCCAGAGGCAGTGTGGAAACACTGATCTGAAAAATGCCTGGGACACAGAGTGGGGAGATTATTTGCTCTTCTTGCAGTGCTTTCCTGAAAGCAGAAAGCACAAAGACCCCTCTCAGGGACAAAGGAGCTGGCTGGAGCAATTTCTCTCTCTGCCCCACCCCCCAGCATAAAAACAGAGTCATCTGTGATAAACAGCACAGTGTGAACACTAGCTGCCTAACCTGCTTACACCAAGTCCCACACCACTGGGCTTTCATGGGAATGGCCTTCTTGGTCAAGTTTGTCTCAGTCCCAGCATGATGGGCACCTTTCAGAAGACCAGAAGATACCCATGCCCACATCACGACCCCTGACCACAGAGTTCTGCAGGGCTTCAGTTGTACTGGAAGTAGTATCAGGTCTCATTTAACAAGCAGACCAGAGCACATCTAGTTAAAATTTGCCACATTCTGGTAAGGGATCAAACATTGCCCACTGCAGGCAAGGAGAACTTCTGCAGATGACTGGGCTGAAGGATAGAGCAGCCAAAACACAACAGCAGAGTGCAGGTAGCACACACCAGAGACACTACCTGAAGTGCCAGGCCCTGGACACTATGTGACCCCTTCTTCATAAAGCCATGACTCTCAGGAGAAGGAAACATAACAGGCTTTTTTAACACAGAGAAGAAGAAAAAGACAGACAAAATGCCAAGATGGAGGAATTCATACCAAATGAAAGAATGACATAAGGTCACAGCCAGAGATAGCAAAACAGATATAAATAACAAGTCTGATGGTGAATTTAAAGCAACAATCATAAGGATACTCAGTAGCCTTGAGAAAAGAATAGAAGACTCCAGGGAGCCTCTTACTGCCAAAATAAAAGAGTGAAAAAAAACAGAAATGAAAAACAAAATAATTGAAATTTGAAACAGATTTGATGCAATGAACACAAGGATAGAAGAAGCAGAGGAACAAATAAGTGATATAGAAGATAAAATAATGGAAAATAATGAAACTGAACAAATGAGAGAAAGAAGAATTATGGAACACAGCAATAGACTTAGCCAACTCAGTGATGCCATCAAACATAATAACATTCATATTATAGGAGTCACAGAAGAAGGAGAGAAAAGGGGGCAGAAAATTTATTTGAGGAGATAATACCTGAAAACTTCCCTAATCTGGGGAAGGAAACGGACATCCAGATTCAGGAGACACAGAGAACTCCCATCAAATCAACAAAAGCAGGCCAACACCAGGACATATTATAATTAAATTTGCAAAACATAGTGATAAAGAAAAAAATGTTAAAATAAACAAGACAAAAGGAGTTCCTAACTTACAAGGGAAGATCCATAAGGCAAGCTGCAGATCTTTCAACAGAAATTTGGCACGTCAGAAGAGAATGGCATGAAATATTCAAAGTGATGAACTGGAAAAATCTGCAGCCAAGAATACTCTTTCCAGCAAGGCTGTCACTCAGAATAGGAGAGATAAAGAGTTTCCCAGGCAAATAAAAAATAAAGGAGTTCATGACCAGTAAACCAGCCCTTCAAGAAATATTTAAGGGGACTCTAAGCGGAAAAGAAAGACCAAAAGTGACAAAAACAAGAAAGGAACAGAAAAACTCCAGAAACAATAACATGTAATAAAATGGCACTAAATACATATCTACATATCTATCAATAATTACTCTGAGTGTAAATGGACTAAATGCTCCAATCAAAAGACATAGGGTATCAGAATGAATAAAAAAACAAGACTCATTTATTTATATGCTGCCTACAAGAGACTCATTTTAGACCTAAAGACACCTGCAGATTGAAAGTGAGGGGATGGAGAAATATTTATCATGCAAATGGATGTCAAAAGAAAGCTGGAGTAGCAATACTTATAACAGACAAATTAGATTTTAAGCCAAGGACTGTAACAAGAGAAGAAGGACACTTCTTGTGTGTTCCATAATTCTTCTTTCTCTCTTTCTCTCTCATCATAAGGGGGATTATTCAACAAGCTCTAACAATTGTAAATATTTATGCACCCAACATGGGAGCACACACACACACGCACACACACACACACACACACATATATAAATTAATAACAAAAATAAAGGAACTCATTGATAATAATACAATAATAGTAGGGGACATTAACACCCCACTTACACCAATGGATAGATGATCTAAACAGAAAATCAACAAGGAAACAATGGCTTTGAAAGACACACTGGACTAGTTGGGATGTATATACAGGCCTACCTCAAGAAGCAAGAAAAATCTCAAATAAATAACCTAAACTTACACCTAGAAAAAGAACAACAAATGAAGCCTAAAGCCAGCAGAACAAGGGAAATAATGAAGGTTAGAGCAGAAATAAATTATATAGAAACTAAAAATACAATAGAACAGATTAATGAAACCAGGAGCTTGTTCTTTGAAAAGATTAATAAAATTGATAAACCGCAAGCCAGACTTATCAAAAAGAAAAGAGAAAGGACCCAAATAAATAAAATTACAAATGAGGGAGAAGAAATAACAACCAACACCACAGAAATACAAATAATTACAAGAGAATATTATGAAAACCTATATACCAACAAATTGGACAACCTGGAAGAAATGGGTAAATCTAGAAACACACAAACTACTAAAACTGAAACAGGAAGAAATAGAAAATTTGAACAGACCACAACCAGCAAAGAAATTGATAAGAACCATATGATACTTTCAATAGATGCAGAAAAAACATTTCACAAAGTACAACATCCATTCATGATAAAAACCCTCAACAAAGTACGGTTAGATGGAACATACCTTAACATAGTAAAGGCCATATACAAAAAGCCCACAGCTAATATCATCCTCAATGGGGAAAAATTAAGAGTTTTTCCTCTATGGTCAGCAACAAGTCAGGGATGTCTACTCTCACCACTGTTATTTAACATAGTACTGGAAGCCCGAGGCACAGCAAACAGACAACACAAAAAAATAAAAGACATCCAAATTGGTACAGAAGAAGTCAATCTTTCACTATTTGCAGATGACATGATACTCTATATAGAAAACCCAAACGACTCTACCAAAAAATTGCTAGAACTGATACACAAATTCAGTAAAGTTGTAGGATACAAAATAAACATGCAGAAATCTTTTGCATTTCTATACACCAATAATGAAGCAACAGAAAAAGAAATCAAGGAATTGATCCCATTTATAATTGCACCAAAAATAAGATACCTAAGAATAAACCTAACTAAAGAGGTAAAATATCTGTACTCTGATCTAGTGATCAAGACAGTATTGTACTGGCACAAAAACAGACACACAGATCAGTGGAACAGAATAGAGAGGCCCAGAAATGGACCCACAACTGTATGGTCAACTAATCTTCAACAAAGCAGGAAAGAATATCTAATGGAAAAAAGACAGTCTCTTCAACAAATGGTGTTGGGAAATCTGGACAGCCACATGCAGAAGAATGAAACTGGACCACTTTCTTACACCATACACAAAAATAAACTCCAAATGGATGAAAGACCTAAAGGAAACATCAAACCACCTCCTAGAGAAGAACACAGGCAGCAACCTCTTTGACCTATGCCATAGCAACTTCTTACTAGACACATCACTGTAGGAAGGGAAACAAAAGCAAAGATGAACTATTGGGACTTCATCAAGATAAAAATCTTCTGAACAATGAAGGAAACAATAAAACTAAAGGCAATCTACAAAATGGGAGAAGATATTTGCAAATGACATATCTGGTAAAGAGTTAATATCCAAAATCTATAAAAAAACAACAAATTCAACACCCAAAAAACAAATAATCTAATTTAAAAATGGGCAGAAGACATGAATTAGACATTTTTCTAAAGAAGACATACAGATGGCCAAAAGACGCATGAAAAGATAATCAACAGCAATGATCATCAGGGAAATAAAAATCAAAACTACAATGAGATATCACTAAAATTAATAACATGGAAACAATAGATGTTGGTGAGGATGCAGAGAAATGGGAACCCTTTTACATTGGTGGGAATGCAAACTGGTGCAGTCATTCTGGAGAACAGTATAGAGGGTCCTCAAAAAGTTAAAAATAGAACTACCTTATGATCCAGCAATTGCACTACTAGGTATTTACCCAAAGGATACAAAAATACTAATTTGAACAGATACATGCACCTGATATTTATAGCAGCATTATCAATAATAGCCAAATTATGGAAAGAGCCCAAGTGTCCATCCATTGATGAATAGATAAAGATGTGGTATACATCTTTACAATACAATATATAACAGAATATTACTTGCTTTCCATTAAAAAAAAATGAAATCTTGCCATTTGCAACACATGGAGGGAGCTAGAGAGCATTATGCTAAGTGAAGTAAGTCAGAGAAAGATAAATACCATATGATTTCATTCATATGTGGAATTTAAGAAATGAAACAAATGAACATAGGAGGGAAAAAGAGAGAAGAAAACCAAGAAACAGATTCATAACTATGGAGAACAAACTCATGGTTACCTGAGGGGAGATGGGTGGGCAGATGGGTTAAATAGGTGATGGGGATTGAGGAGGGCACTTGGGATGAGCACTGGCTGTTGTATGTAAATGTTGAATCACTAAATTCCACACCTGAAACTAATATTACACTGTTTGTTAACTAACTGGAATTTAAATAAAAACTTGAAAAAAATTTAAAAATTTAAAATTTTTTTAATAAGAATAGCAGAAGACTTCTCATGAGAAAATGTATAAGATGGAACACAGTGAAACAACAGCTTTGGGTTGTTCATAGCTCTAACTGCCTGTTAAGTAAAAAAGAGTTCAAATCCCTCTGTAGAGGGATTTGATGACTCCCTTCCCTTCCCTTCCCTTCCCTTCCCTCCTCTCCCTTCCCCTTCCCTCCCCTTCCCTCCCCTCTCTTCCCTTCCGTCCCCTTCCCTCCCCTCCCTTCTCTTCTCTTCCCTTCCCTTCCCTTCTCTCTCTTCTTTCTTCTTCTTTCTCCTTCTCTTTCTTTCTTTCTTCTCTTTCTTTTTCTTTCTTTCTTTCTTTTTCTTTCTTCCCTCACTTCCCCCTTCCTCTCCCCTCCCTTTCGTTTTCTTTCTTCTTTAGGATTTTATAATCTCTTGCTCCCACCTGTGTCTGTCTTTGGTACTGCAGGTTCTTTGTAGCTGCCTCAAGCTGTGTTGCTCTTTTGTTCTCTGTAGGCTGAAGATTTTGAGAGTATGCCATATCCCATCAGTACTCCATGTCAGACAAGACAGAAACCAATCCCTTAGGAAGCCCTCACAAAGCTAGAAAGTTTGATGCATGCATCACTGTTCTGTTTCCCCTGAGGAAGAGGCCACCAAACTATATCATCTTTTTCTGCTATCACATGGGTTCTCTGGAGTAGCACAAAACGTCTATCTATCTTTTGTTCTCATCGGCTCCTAGGCATCTAGGTCATGTCAGGTTCCAAAAGCATTCCAAGACAGGTGAGGGAGAAATCAGTCCCTCAGTCAGCTTCCCAAAAATCTGGAATATTGAACACATGATCTAACTCTTTCCCTTCCCAGGGAGAAGCCATGAGTTGGGGGTTCTCTCCAACTTGTTCCATGCTGAGTTGGGGAGGACTACCGGAAGTGTGTATGTGCTGGTACAAGCCTTTGCTTTTGTTTTCAGTGACCCTCAATTTGCCCTTTTCTGTCAGCACTTAGATTTAGGCAAGATAAAAATCAGTCCCTCGAGTAGCCCCTTGAAAACTCTCTAAGTTTGGTATATGTTTCAGGCTTCAGGGAGATGCCAGAAGCTGAGAGTGGTCTCATGATAACAGTGCACTGAACTGAGGACAGGGATTATGGCAACTTATTGCTAAGAATTTTCCTACTGGCTTTGATGTAACTGGTTTTGTGTTCACATGTGGTGTAAGAGCCTCTTTACTTGAATCTGTACTTCTCACAGAGGGAATTGGTCTCTGTATTGTTGTTGAATACTTGTCTCCCTGGGAGGAAGGAGAAACTGGATCCATCTTGTGTCATGACATTACTACCCCAATATATGCTGTTATTATTCTACCCTTTATTTGCGCTAACTGAATGTGAGGAGTTGGGACACTTTCTGCAGGCCACTTGGCCTAATTGGTAGAGCAGAGATTAAACACAGGTCTCTGATTCCCAAGCTTTGACTCTCAAACCACTATGAACTATCATCACCATATACAGGGATGTATTAGAAGACAAGACATGATTATAAAATTTGTTTTAAAAAATAATGATTCAAATCATATCAAGGATGGAAAGGAAGGCAATGTTTGAGATTTCTCTTGCCCTCCTCCATGACTTAGTATTCTCTTGCCTAGACTTGCCAATTACCAATATTATGATAATCACTGGTCTATTTTTTTAAACCACCTATCTTACAAGCACAACTCCAAGAAAAGTAATGACTTCAATGTTATTTTCAGACATGAGGCCAAGGTTATTTTAAAATTACATTATTCACATATTCTTAATAAAGGCTTCTTGCTTTGGAAATTATGGCTGGAAAATATGAACCAAAATGTATCTGCCATCTGTTACTGCTAGGAAAAGATAGAACTACACCTCATTTCTCTCTGAAGAGTGTCTTCATTACTGACAGGAAGCTCTATTGTTTATATACCACAACTCAAATTCATTTTTCAAAAGACTGCCTGATGGGTCATTACGAACAGAAAAATCTGAAAAACATACTACTTGCTGGAACAGATCATTAGATTCAGAGTGGTCTCCTGATATAGGCTCTTTGTTTCATCTTTCTTAATTCAGGACAATGATTCTATTTTCTTTATATATGTTGTCTATGGAGCAAAATAAGGATAAATTATCTTATTTCAAATATCTCTAAGAATTTAGAGATATTTAACAGAGATATTTAAATGTAGCAATGTCATCACATTGTCAGAATCATACTGAAGAATCATAAAAAATTTAAGATATGTCAGGGGGCACCTGGGTGGTACAGTCGGTTAAGCATCTGACTCTTCGTTCCAGCTCAGGTTTTGATCTCAGGGTCTGGGATCTAGCCCTGTACTGGGCTCCATGCTCACCGTGGAATCTGCTTAGGACTCTCTCTCCTTCTCCCTCTGCCCCTAGCCCCTGCTATTTCTCTCTCTCTCTAAAATAAATAAATAAATCTAAAAAAAAAAATAGGTTGAGAATATACAGATGAAATGATTTTCTAACATATATAATACTTAGAATTCATTTCAAATAATTCTTAAAAATTAAATTTTGTTATTTTCTTTTGAAATATTTAATCTGGATTTACTCAGTGTTTTTCCTATAGTAAAAGGAAATTTATAGAAGACCAAGATACTTGGTCTAAAGACAGTAAGTACTCAGCAAGATACAACTCAAATTTCTTTGGCATTTTGAGTGGAATACAAGAGTGGAAAATATTTCCTATAAACTAAAAATTTTAATAAATCTGATAATAACTAAGAATGCACTTACTCGTTAACCTTAACCATTTAATCAATACACATTCCACTGCTGCATATATTTCAAAGTTCCTCTTTTTTTAAGTTCTGATACCTATTATATCATTTTGATTCTGCTCCACATTATAACTATTTTTAAAATCCAGAGCAATAACTGTCATACTAGAAGACCTTGTTAACAATGTAGGTCCCTGAGACCACTGTAAGAGGTACTGTGTCTTAGTCTTAAAGGACAAACCAGGCACCAATTTTCATTAATTGAACATATACTTATTGAGCATTTGTTACATGCCAGGCACTATTCCAGGCTTTTGGGGATACAGCAGTGAACAAAACAGACTAAGGTCATATTCTCATGAAGTTTACCTGCTAGAAGGGGAAGGTATACAATAAACAACCCAAGAACAAAAAACTTATTAGAGAATATGTCAATAATAAGTCTTATAAAGAGAATTAAACCAGGTTAAAGCGATTGAGAGGGTCAGAGGAACGCTTCTTGATAAGGAAACATGAGAGTAGAGTTACAAAGGATATGAGGGAATGAGCCACACAGACATCCAGGGGAAGAATATTACAGATAGAAAATAGAGAAAGTCCATAGACCCTGGGATGAGACATGACTGACCTTTTCACAGTGGGAGTGAGTTAAGAAAGGTTTTAGTGGGCCACATCATGTACAGTTTTGAGACCACAGTAAGGACTTCAGATTTTAATCTAAGTGAATAGGAAGCAGATGGAAAATTTTACCTGACATGAATTTTGAAAAATTCCCTCCCTTTGCAAGCGACAAGGACACCATTGGAAACTATTGCAATAATCCAGGCAAATGTTAATGGTGGCATGGAAAAAGGTAGATTTCAGATATATATAGAAGGTTGAGCCAAACGGATTTGCAAGAATGCCAGAAAAAGAGGGGAGTTAAAGATTACACCAAGGTTTCTGGTAAAGCCATCTAGTAAATATAAGTTGTCATGTGGTGACACTGATAGACTGTAAGAATGGCTAATGTGTATTTTAGAGGAGGAAGGGGATGGAATCAGAAGTATTATTTTTCAATTTAAGTTTGAGGAGATATTTTTAAATTTTCACATAGAAATGACAAATAGGCATTTCATGAGCCTGACTGATATTCAAGAAAGAGATCAAGATTAGAGATAAATACACTGGAGTCATCAGCATATTCCTGGTGTTTAAAGCACTGTAACATTAAAAGGTCAGGAAGATAAGAAAGTAGTCAGGGAGGTAAGAGACGAGGAGAGTGTATGTCCCGGAGTCCAAGTGAAGAAAGAGTTTCTAGTAGGGAGTTGTCATTAACTGAGTCATATGCTGCTGATAGGTAATCTAGGATAAGTACTAAGAAAGAATTACCATTTTTGGTAACTTGGAGGCCAAAGATAAACTCAACAAAAGCAGTTTCAAAGGAATGGTTGAGATGACATTCTGAGTAGAGTAAGTTCAAAAGAGAATAGGAGGGGAAAAAGTAGAGGCAACAAGTATGGACAACTCTGCAGAGTGGTTTCAATCTAAATGAATCTGAGAAATGAGATAAATAAGCACATGGGTTAAGACCTGAGATCAAAGAGGATATGCGGATTTTTAAGTGATTGTTAGTATGGTTTGTAGATATTTCACTGGGAATGATCTGGAAAGGTAGGGGAAATTAAAGAGGAGAGGAGAAAAGAGATAGCAGTAGGAGCAATATAGGTTGGAGCAGATGGGCACAAGTGCACAGAGAAGGGATGAGCCTTAGATGGAACATAGCTCATTCATACTGAAAAGACTGAAGGCAGAGTTTGGGAGCACAAATGCATCTAAATGCATGTTTTAGTAGTAGGAGGTGGAATTTCTTCTCTTTCTTCTTTTTTTTTTTTTAAAGATTTTATTTATTTATTTGAGAGAGAGAATGAGAGACAGAGAGCACGAGAGGGAAGAGGGTTAGAGGGAGAAGCAGACCCCCCGCTGAGCAGGGAGCCCGATGTGGGACTCGATCCCGGGACTCCAGGATCATGACCTGAGCCGAAGGCAGTTGCTTAACCAACTGAGCCACCCAGGCGCCCAATTTCTTCTCTTTCTTGATTTTGTTTTCTCAGTAAAATAATAAAGTTATTAACTGAGTGTGGGGAGGTGGAAGTGGGGTTGGAGATTTGATGAAAGACAAGGCATAAACTAATTGTCTACAAAAGTGGAAAAGTGAATTGATTAGGGAAAAGTGGTAGGATTGCTTGGCAGCACTAAGAACCTCTTTATATTTATTCATGAATTTTATGAATTTTTTCCCAGCCATGATGAGTTAGTTTGTGTGAAGACACAGAGCATGCCAGGTGGAGACAGAGGCAGAGATTGTAGTGATTCACCTACAAGCCAAAGAATGCCAAAGGTTGCCAACCCTCACAAGAAGCTAAGAGAGAGGCATGTAATGGATGCTTCCTCAAAGTCCTCAGAAGAAACCAACTCTGCTGACACCTTGATTTTGGATTTCTAAGCTTGCAGAACTGGGAGAAAATTAATTTCTGTTTTTTGTAGGCCACCCAGCTTATGACACTTTGCTATGGCAGCCTTGTGAAATACAGGTGGTAAGGACAAGCATCAGTGAATTCCTCATAAGTTTGGGTTGGATTTTTCTCTGAACATATGAATTTTAACTTGCAGGCATAAAATTTTGTCCATCAAGTGCTTATCCTAAATGCAGCCTGAAATATGCCCCAATCATCTTAAGAGAATTGTTATTTGTAAATTCAATTTTTTATTATGTGCTTTCTCTTTTGGATCTTTTATAATGATGTATTATAAAGCATCATTCCCATCCCTGAAGTATCTCACTGCAAACACTTTTTAATTCTTTTTATCCCCAGTTTGCTTCCTGTCTTTAAATCTGTTCTCTATACTTGACCAAGCATTTCCTTACATGACTTTTACAAAAACTAAAATGGTTCAATTAATAAAAAAACATGAGCATGCATTTGCGCAAGAGCATTAAACATATGTGTGCATTACCAGTGCAATTTATATGTTATTAAAATAAAGTTACTGAGGCTAATAATCTAATAGAGATGAAAAATTTGTATTAACAACACATAATTCAAAGTGATACTCTAAAATCCAGAGGGCAAATTCTAATTAGCATCCTGTAATTCTGTTAGAAGATCATTGGCTTATAAAATTCAGGTATCAGCTTCATCTTGCTAACAATTCATGTAATAAATTCTCAGAAGCAAAATGTATAAATTCAGGCTGATATATCCTCTATTTTTCTAGCATATATGTATAACACAAAATTAATATATGTGAAAGTCTCACTTAGCTGATAACAATTTTCATGTTGCAAATATTCATCGAAGAGGTATGAATATGGCCTTGCATCTAAAAACTTGACTTTGATGATTGCCCCATATTTACTAATCATCAAATTTAAATGAAGGTAAATCATATTCAAAACAATGAAAAGAACCCGACTTCTAATGACTATATTACAGTAAGTACTATTTTTAATTTATAAATACTAAGATCTCTTCCTTTTTCTGCAAGACTTTTGTACCTAATTATTTTCTTAGAATTTAATACTATTTTATAATAGTATTTTTAAAAAGCTATTGAATTAGTCAATGAGCTCTAACTTAATCATCTGGTTTTACCAAAGGATGAGAAAATTATCTTTAATTCTAATTTTAATTATAACTAAGTACATTATAACAATAATAAAAAATATCTCTACATGAAGTGAAAATTCAACAACTTAATATGGTAATTAGTATTTATAACTATCCCTATCCAGCTTTTATTAAAAAGGACTTTATGAGCACAGGGTGGTGGGTGAAGAAGAGAAAGAATTAATTTTAAAGATTTATCATTTCATAGAAGAGTAGACCTTGAGCAACCCAGACTAATGACCAGTTAAAATTACTCTAGTTGTATTCAGCAAATGGGTGTAACTGAAATCTAAATTCACAACTTCCTTTGATCAAGTTCTTCCTGAATGTTTGTCTTAAATACTCTTCTCTATACATAATTAACAAAAGGGACACTATTCTGAAGATTTGTCAACACAGTCTATATTATAATACTGCAAAATATACAGCAGAAGTTTAGATAGGAACACTTTGCATTAATGCCATGAGTTATTGGAAGAGAGAGAATCTCCTCTTCAGGGGACAGTTTAAGATGGTGCATATTCTATTTAACTGGAGAGTGAAATTCTAAAAGATTCTAGATAACTTCTGAAGATTTTTTTCAACCTTGTAATAATCGCCAATAATTTTTACCTATAGTCACATATAAAAGAGAATGTTGCATCATTTAACAATGTAGCTACGTTGAAACTAAAATTTGAGCACTTAGGCAGGACGTATACCAACTTTTCAAAAAATGCAATATACCAAACCACATACCTAGGCAATTAACACTTTCTCTCCAAGTATTTGACCCCTCACCCTTTTAGTCCCCAGCTTTATTAAGGTATACTTGGCAAACAAAAACCATACTGTTTTCCATATGAAATTTAGAATTGTTGTTTATTTCCATATGATATTTCTGTAACCAACTTTTAACATAATTTGTACAAAGATTAATTGAATAATAAATATAATTTCTCAGTTAATGGGCATAAACACAAGAAAATCTAAATGTAGAATAGTTGATATCCTTGTTAACTGAAGGCTGGTTAAATTGTAATAGAAAACTGTGGAGAGGGGGATTTATTTGGTGGGGTGTAGGGCTTGAGAAAACTGCATTTGAAAGCTCTAGCATTTACATTATTTATGAGAAGAGTTAAAAATAAAAATGGCCATCTAAAATCTGTACCCACTGAATATGTCATATCTAATGCTTCAAAAAGTGTTCTCTCTGTACTTGATGATTGTAAAGAGACCAAAATGAAGAAAGCCTGAAGGAGTGCGTCAGGAAAAGCATGCAAATAATGAGGATAATATGGAGGGTTGAAGGCAGTAATAGGTCACTAGACTTAGATAAATGATCATCTCCATCAACCTACAATTATAGTATCAAAATGGGAGTGAGCTTTGTAAGGTAGAATCCTTTCACTCCTAACTCCAACAGCTCTGTTTTCTTTGCCCAGGGGAAACTAAACAACATTATAATAACAAAGTTGATAAACTAAATTACAATTGAACAAACATATAGCAGAAGACTGGAAAATGTGGCCCACAAAAAAAGCTTCACAGAAAGAGAAAATCTGTAGGCTTTTAAAAAAAAATCATTGGAGGGGCACCTGGGTTGCTCAGTGGTTAAGCATCTGCCTTCGGCTCAGGTCATGATCCCAGGGTCCTGGGATCGAGCCCTGCATCGGGCTCCCTGCTCGGCGGGAAGCCTGCTTCTCCCTCTCCCACTTCCCCTGCTTGTGTTCCCTCTCTCGCTGTGTCTCTCTCTTCAAATAAATAAATAAAATCTTAAAAAAAAAAAAATCATTGGAGTTACCAGAGAGATGATGCATTTAAGACAAACACCACACAAACACTTCTTGTCTTTTAAGTAAAAATGATGCTTTGAATGACACATAATCAGGATTATTTAAAAAGACTCCTCACACACAGCATTCCTTCTAGCCAAAAACCATGGAAAATTCCATCTGTTTTGCATTTGTTTTCATCTCTGGGACCAAATTCTGGACTGTTGACTCTAACTTGTTAGAGTTTTGGTTTTTTATGTCTTAAACACTCCCCTGTTGACTTTCTTTATCTTAACTTTCTTGTACAATTTTAGCTGTAGTTTCTTCATTTTTCACTTCACTGTTGCTTTGGCTGAGAACTTTCCAATTCAACTCTCAGGCCTCAAAAATCCCAACTTTAGTGGATCTCATCCTAAGCCACTGACAAAGAGAAAGGACAGATCAGAAAATTTAAAACATTACTTTTGAGAGAAGGCAACATGAGAGACATGTGCATTACCTACCCAGCTACCAATAGGGACCATTTATTTTATCATCCAAACTGGGACACTGTTGAGAATAAAAAGAAGCACTAACTAAACAGGATGCCAGACAGAATGTATAAACAGAAATTTCCAGGACAAACTGGGAATGAATGGTTACCTTAGCTCTAAATGAATCTAAGACCACACCAATGATTCCAGAAAGAAAAATGAAGGCAGGAAAGAGACTGCAGAGAGTAACCCACTGTCATTGTCAAGGAAGCCAGACATGTCTTCACATATAGTTTGATAGGATCTTAGGCATTAAAACATCCTTGGTGGTTTGGTCTTCAAAAACTTGCAAAGAGGAAGGACATGCAAAGGTTAGGGCTCAAGTTAAGAAAAAAGTAATAAATTCCAAGAATGTAATCCAAGTCACTTGAAACACAGAGATCTATGACATCTGAATTCAGCCATAGATTATACATTATAAAAGTACATTTTTATAACAGGATAACAATATCCCACATAAACCCATTATGTTTCATATAATAAAACATGAATGGAAATTTGATTTTAGGAGTTATGGGAGGCATTATTGAAAGTGGAAGACTTATGATATTTCAAAATTTCTCCTTCATAGTTTTAAATTACTGATGGGCTGTGTCTACTGGCAAGACACACAAATCATGTTTCCTGCAAGCCAGATGTTGAAGTAATATAGAAAAATGGATATGTCAGTAATAATTCTGCAATAATGAGAGGAACTGTGTTCTTGTGATTGAAGCTTCCTGCCATTGTTGCTGATTCTATAATATCAGTATACTGTTTTTCATTTTTCTTTTGACATTCAACTAAATCTTAAACTCAATTATAACAGTCCTAAAGAAAAGGCATTTCAAATTCTATCAAAATGGTTTTGTTTTTAAGTTTTTCTTCTAAAATAAAGATTACATTTAGTGAAACTTAATTTTTATCAAGATAAACCACATGCTATTATGGCATTATTAAAGATACATGGGAGGTAGAGCTTCGTTGTATTCCACGTCCCCATAAATGCAATTTTAATCTTAAGTACTTAAGTGCTAGGTGTCTTCAACAACAAGTGAAGCTGTCAAAAGTCCGTTGACCTCTAAAAATAGAGGTCTGTGCTGGAGATCCAAATTTAGGACACATTAGCATATTAATATTACTTAAAAGAAGTGGAGATGGACAAGATTTGACCAAGGAGTATATATACAGAATGAATAGCAGCTCAAAAAACTGAACAACAAGGAACTAAGCAAAGAACTTTAACACTTAGATATCAGATACAGGAAGATAAACTGGCAAAGAAATGGAAAAGAAATTTTCAAAGAGAAAAAGAGAGCCAAAAGAAAAAAAGTGTGTGCTTCAAAGAGAACAGAGTGGTGAACTGTGTCAAGGCTATTAAACAATCAAGAAAGGTAAGGACAGAAATGTGTTCTCTGGATTTGGCAACAGGGGATTAGTCTGTATCCATGGCAAATGCTCTTTCAAAGAATGATGGTAACAGAAGCCAGAGGAGGTGAATTGAGAAGTGAATGAGGTTGGGGAAGTAGAAACAAATGAGTAGACAACACTTTTGAGAAGCATGACTATGAAACTTACTGGAAAAATAGAATGAAGAAATGGAGAAAAGAGCTGGAGGGGCTGAGATCTTTAAGACGATAGCTTTTGGTCATATGTGTATAATAAAAATCCAGTAGAGAAAAGATGATAATACAACAGTGAGAGGAAATATATGAAAGAAAAAAAGTCTTTCTGAAGGCAAGAAAGGATCAGATTGATTCAGGGCACAAATGGAAGAGCAGGTCTTGGTTAGGAGAAAGGACTTCCCTGTAATTTTAGGGGAGGATAAAGGAACTGGTGGCACCATTACATTTGTGAATTTACTGATAGAACACCTTTAGGAGCTTCCATCGAATGGTTTCTACTTTCTTAAAAGCAATAAACTAAAGTCACCTGCTGAGTTTGGTAAAAGTGAGGAGGAGTATGAGGAGCAAAGAAAAAATACAAAATCACCATGAGTGTTCCCCTTTCTCCACAACCTCTCCAACATTTGTTGTTTCTTGCCTTGTCAATTTTTGCCATTCTAACTGGTGTAAGGTGGTATCTCAATGTGGTTTTGATTTGAATTTCCCTGATGGCTAATGTGGGAATGCAAGTTGGTACAGCCACTTTGGGAAACAGTGTGGAGGTTCCTCAAAAAATTAAAATAGAGCTACCTTATGACCCAGCAATTGCACTACTGGGTATTTACCCCAAAGACACAGATGTAGTGAAAAGAAGGGCCATATGCACCCCAATGTTCATAGCAGCAATGTCCTCAATAGCCAAACTGTGGAAGGAGCTGAGATGCCCTTCAAAAGATGAATGGATAGGGAAGATGTGGTCCATATATACAATGGAATATTTCTCAGCCATCAGAAAGGATGAATACCGAACTTTTCCATCAACATGGATGGGCCTGGAAGAGATTATGTTAAGTGAAATAAGTCAAGCAGAGAAAGTCCATTATCATATGGTTTCACTTATTTATGGAACATTAGGAATACATTGGAGGACATTAGGAGAAGGAAAGAAAAATGAAGGCGGGGGGAATCCGAAGGGGGAAATGAACCATGAGAGACTATGGATTCTGAGAAACAAACTGAGGGTTTTAGAGTGGAGGGAGGTGGGGGGATGGGTTAGCCTGGTGATTGGTATTAAGGAGGGCACATTCTGCATGGAGCACTGGGTGTTATGCACAAACAATGAATCATGGAACACTACATCAAAAATTAATGATGTACTGTATGGTGACTAACATAACATAACAAAATAAAAAAAATTAAAAATAAAATCACCATGAAAGCCAATGAAGATTAGTATAAAAAAAATTCAATAAACTATTTATTTTCTCCCTTCATTACTGTTGTTTGAGAAGCCGGCTCTGTCGCACAATGGATAGCTCATTGGACTTCTACTGTTGTTTGAGAAAAAAATAGCTTTGAATAGTACCCATGGAAAATCCAGAATGAAGTAAATTATGTTTGTTCAAAATAAATGAAGGGGTAAAGGGAGTATTTCTGTAAGTCTATAGTGTAAGAATCAGGATATCTATAATCCTTAGTCCCTTGGTCCAGAGTAAATATTTACCTTAAAGGACCATAGTGAGAATGGAAGTGTACTGCTGCTCTGTCTTGCTCATTTGAAAAGAAAATCTAATGACACTCTTTCAACATGTCTTTTTTCTTTTTTTCAAATTGCAGTATAATTTTTATTGAGATATATAACATTATATTAGTTTCAGGTGTGCAACATAGTTCAACATTTGTATACATTACAAAATGATCACCACAATAAGTGTAGGACTTTATATACTTCCTACATTAAGAATTCATTTGGAGCATTGATGTCCCTGACTTCGTTTCACTTTTTTTTTTCACTGTATTAGTTTACGGCACACAGCATGATGCTTTGATTTACATATATTGTGATATGACAACCACAATAGGCTCAGATAACATCCATCTCCTCATAGAGATACAATAAAAAGAAAAGAAAGAAAAAACAATAAAAGGAATAAAATTTTTCCTTATATTGAGAATTCTTGGGATTTACTCTCTTAACAACTGTCCTATATATCATACATCAGTGTTAGCTATACTTATCATGTTGTACATTACATCCTTAGTTTTTATTTATCTTACAACTGAAAGTTTGTACATTCTGACCACTTTCCTTCAATTCCCCAATCCCCCCACCCTCTGCCTCTGGTAACCACAAAATCTAATCTTTTTTTCTATGAGTTTGGTATATTGTTTTGTTTTTAAAGATCCACACATAAGTGAGATCATACTATTTGTCATTCTCTTATTTCTTTTACTTAGCATAATGCCTTCAAGGTCAATCCTTGTTCCAAGTGGTAGGATTTCTTCATTTTTTATGGCTGAATAATATTCCATTATACATAAACCACAACTTCTTTACCCACTTATTTATCACTAGAGACTTACACTGTTTGAATGTCCTGGCTATTAGAAATAATGCTGCAATAACCATGGGGGTGCAGTTATCTTTTTGAATTACTGTTTTCATATCCTTTGGATATATTCCCAAAAGTAAAATTGTTGTATCATATAATAGGTCTTTTTTTATTATTATTTTTTGAGGATCCTACATACTGTTTTCCATAGTGGCTGTACCAATTTACAATCTCACCAATATTTCACAAAGGTTCCCTTTTTTCCACATCCACACCAGCATTTATTATCTCTTCTTTTTGATGCTGGCCATTCTAACAGATATGAGGTGATAACTCATTGTGGCTTTAATTTGTATTTCCCTAATGACTAGTGATATTGAGTGTCTTTTCATGTACATGTTGGCGTTTCACATATCTACTTTAGAGAAATGTCTATTCAGGTCCTTTGCCCATGTTTTAATTAATTATCTGGGCTTTGCTGTTGAGTTATATGCTTTTATATATTTTGGATATTAATCCCTTATCAGATATATGGTTTGTAAATATTTTTTCCCATTCCATATGTTCTCTTTTCACTTTTTTTTGTGTGTGTGTGCAGAAGCTTTTTAGTTTGATGTAAACCCGCTGGTTTATTTTTCATTTTGTTTCTTGTGCTTTAGGTTTCATATCCTAAAAGAGGGAGAGAGAGAGAATCCCAAGCAGGCTCCACACCCACACAGAGGCCGACTCAGGGCTCAATCTCACAACCCTGAGATCATGACCTGACCTGAAATCAAGAATCAGATGCTTAACTGACTGAGGCACCAAGGCACCCTTTCATTTTTTCTTTAATTTTTGCTCCTATGACTGGGTAATTTCCAATGTCCTACCATCCAGTTTGCTGGTTCTTTCTTCTGGTTGAGTCTACTTTTGAAATCTTTAGGATCTCTGCGTTTGTTTGTTTGATGGTTGCTATTTCCTTGCCAAACTTCTTGTTTTTGTTCAGTACTGTTTTCCTACTTTGATTTAGTTGTCTGTGTTTTGTTATAGTTTGCTAGACTTCCTTAAGAGGATTACTCTGAATTCTTTGATGGTTTATAAATCTCCATTTCTTTAGGGTTATCTACTGGAGCTTTATTAGTTTCCTTTAGTGGTGATAATTTTTTTTTTCTTTTATAAACCTTGATTCCTTATGTTGGTATCTGTGCATTTCAGTGACCAGGCTCCTTGTCTAGACTTTATAGTTTACTTTTGTAGAGAGAATTCTTCACCAGTCAGCTCAGTTTGGGTTTTTTGGATGTGTCTGTTGGTCCTTGGGAAGGTGGGGCCTGCTACTATGGTCTATTTTGGGGTGAGGCCAACTGTTCAAGCCATGAAGACAGGGATGGTGGGGTGTGCCACTGGCTGAAAACAGTTGGGTAGGACTACTGGCTTGGTTTTCTACCCAAGTGAAGCTGTAGGACAGACTTTTCATTTGCCTAGGTTATCTAATTAGTAATGACCACCATTACTAGATGATCAGGACTAGATATGATATTCAGTAGGAGATGAAGCTACGAATTAGCTTCCCTGCCCTAGCAGGGCAGTAGGGTGGAGACTAGGACCTATACAGCTCATTGTGTGGGGATCCAAATCAGTCCAGAGTGTGCATTCAACTCCCTAGTCATATGAGGCCTCCAATTTTGTTCTGTTCAAGGGTCACTATACATAGGGCTGTGCTGCTTCTCATATGTTCTGGTTAGGTTCCCTTGGTCATACAGGCTGAAGGTTGTACTCAGTGATGAGCAGGGCTATAAATTAGATTCTCTGCCTAGGGGCAGTAAGAAAAGCAGTTCTAAAACTGGTAAAGCTCTTTGTTTATTGTCTTAAGCCAACCCATACCCCAAGTTCCATGACTAAGCAGGGCCACTGCCTTTGCTGTGCAAACTATCAGCTCTGCCTGACAATTTCTTGGCTCAAATATTGCTGGGCTGTACTGCTTCCAGGAGTTGCCACCAGCTTTTCTGTTCAGATGGAGCCAGAAGATACTCTTCACAGCAGATAGGGCTGTGATCCAGTTCCTTGCCTGGGCATGGGCAAATAGGGCTCTAGGTTCAGCAAAACTCCTTGTTTGAGGATCTAAAACAGGCAGATCTACACTCTACCAAGTTTCCTGGTCAGAGTATTCCCCTGACTTTGTTCTGCAGATGAGTAAAGCTGCTGGTTGGGAGTACTATTTGGGCACTGCAGATATGAACTTGGTCTGCCAAGATCAGTGTGCTTGTTGTTGCAAGCCCCTCCCCTCTTCTCCATCACAGGTATATTCCTAGTAGTTTAATCCCACAGATTCTCAATATGTCTTTAAATTGAATTTTTATAATGTCATTCTTGCTTCATTTTTAAGAAGAATTTTACATATTATTAAAATTATGAAGGAATTCATAATTATTGTACCATTTCAATAAATACAGAGGTTCAGGTAATAAAAAATAAAGACTTCTACTTTACCCCATTGCCATTTTCCTGGGAAGTTTGATATGAAATTATGTTTGGAATGAAACCATTCAAACCATCTTCTATGCTTATCAAAGCACATATAAAGTTTGTTGGCTTATTTTTATTTTTGTTCTCTTATCAGTACAATCACACTAATCATTGCTTCTACATTTTTGTCAATTAACATGTGATTTTCCAAGCCAATACTTATAAACCTAAAATTATTTTTAATGATCCTATAGTTTATGCCTTCCATGTTTTATTTAACCATTGTTCCTTTAATGCCAAATTACATTATTAATTAAAACAATGCTACAGAAAATATTCTCAAATTTATGTCATTGCATACAGGTCATCCTCTAACATTTGTTGGTCTGAGGAAAGAGTACAAATGGAGGGTCACCTATCATATATTTAAATACTTAAACTAGGGGTGCTTGGGTGGCTCAGTTGGTTAAGCTTCTGCCTTCGGCTGGGGTCATGATCTTAGTGTTCTGAAATTGAGCCCTCCATCTGGCTCCCTGCTCAACAGGGACCCTGCTTCTCCCTCTCCCTCTGCCTGCCACTCCCCTGCTTGTGCTCTCTCTTTCTCTCTTAAATAAGTAAGTAAAATCTTTTTTAAAAAAGTACTTAAACTTATTAATCAAGCTGTTAAATAAAATATATCTTCTTACTTTAACAAATATACACATATAATGACCTGGAAATCCAGCTTGAAATTTCCAATTCTCGGATGTCTTGGTCTCTGGCCATTTACCTTCCATCTGCCCCACTTCTCAGTCCATACTTGGGACAGTCCTATAACACAGTGCCCTTGTATTCTTACATGTGGACACTCTAGTCCTAACTTCCACTCCATCTGCACTCTTCTTACAGACTCTCCTCCTGCAAATAGCCTCCTCCTTGGCCCCTCCTTGAGCAGGGTGCTGAGGGAAAACAATTGGGGAAAAAGCACATTCAGAACCTGGAAAATGATTTGGGTCATTTGACAGAGAATTCAGAATCCTGAGTATATGGAATGTGACCTAGCGTGGAGGAAGGAAATCACAGGTTCCAGGATGACATGACTTCTTGACTCCAACAACTTTCCAGCCCATAAGGAGGTAGTCATACTGAGAGCTCTGAAGAACAGGGACAGGAGCAGAGCCTGCTGTTACCCAAATCTAAAGACAGTACTGACTGCATAGTCACGCATTCATTTCTGTAATAGGGATCTCTAAAAGTGGAGCTGATGGTTAAAAGATATGATTATTTTTTATTTGGAAAAAAATCCTATCTGATTCACCAAGCATTGATAGCTATTTATATTCAACTGACAATGTATAAGGGTTTTTTCCTTTCAATCTTATAAAAAATATGATGAATTTCTTTCTAATATTTTGCTGAATGGTTGAAAACAATATCTCATTGTTGGCATTCATATTTCCCTAAGTAGTGGTGAGGTTTATATATACATTTATAATATATTCTCTTTTTTAAAAAGATTTTATTTATTTATTTGTCAGAGAGAGAGAATATAAGCAGGGGGAGTGGCAGGCTCCCCACTGAGGGAGAAGCAGGCTCCCCACTGAGCTAGGAGCCCAATGCGAGTCTCTATCCCAGGACCCTGGGATCATGACCTGAGCCAAAGGCAGACACCTAACTGACTGAGCCACCCAGGTGTCCCTATAATATATTCTCTTATAAAAATTGCCTATTCACATTCTTTGTCTTTCTTGGGAGAATTATTATTTTTATTGTTTAGCCAATAATTTTTACTGTTTCATTTTATATTCCATTAATTTCAGCATTTATCTTTACTGATTTTGTTCTCCAAATTTGTTTTAGTTGTATTACATTTAATGTGTTTCTAGTTTCTTAAGGTGATCACTGATTTGTTTTCAATTTGGGTTTTTTAATTAAAGCTTTTAAAGTCTAAATTAGCCTAATTTTTTATTAGCCTAATTTTTTTAGCCTAAATACAAGCATTAGCTATGTCACATTGGTATTCAACAAATTATTCATATTTTCATTAATTTCTATATAATTTGAAATTCAATTTTCAGTCCATTTTTAATCCAGGAATTTAATTTTAAAGGGGTTAATGTTTTCTAATGTGTTCATTCTTTGTACTAGCTGAATTATTGTGAGCAGAGACTATGCTTGTAAAATAGTTTGTAAAAGTCCTACTTTTGGGGATTTATCATGACGCTTTTTGTGACATAGTACCTGATTAATTTTAGTAAATAATCCATTGTCAAAAGATCCAATGTAGACTACGGATAGGAAAAGTGTGTGTTTGTGCACATGATACTAATGTATATACAGCAAAAAAGTAGGTGTTAAAGACTGTTGTTCCAAAGAAAGCCCACTGAGTGTGTAAATATAAAAATTGGGTTTGTACCAGATCAGCCTAAAAGAATAGAAAAAGATAAGAGCAAATAAACAGAGATCAAAGCAGTATCTAGGATTTTAGCATACATATCCAATCAGGAAAGAAACCTATAGTCAATAAACACAAACAAGAGAGTTCCAGCATTAGACAGACCAGGCTCAGGGATTAAGGATTCTTCCAATGGGAAAATTAGATTTCAGAGATAGGAAAGCCCCCCCTGACAAAATACAGAGTGTAAGTCAGCACAGCTCAAAGCAGAAAGACAGACTTGATTTTGCATTAGTCATTGGAAGCTTCTTGTACTTTCCCCATTTATAGCACAATTATCCCTAGGAAAGGTAGCAGAAATAACGATCTTTCTCTCATTTCTTTATTTGAAACTATTTTTAACATTTTTATCTTTAAAAAGTATTGTTATGTTTACTTCTATTCCAACACTTTCAGTTTGTTCTTTCCCACATATGTGTAGAATAAGATTTGGTATTGAACCTGTTTAACAGAACAACTACTAAACTTGAATTGTACTTTTATTTTATGAGAGTCAAGAAGGACCGGTAAAATTATTCAGTCACCATAAGAAACATTCTTAAATGAAAACACTCAAAGAACAGACTATGGCAACAAAAAGTTCCAAAGTACATAGCCTTAGGTCCAGACAGACCCAGATTCAGTATCATTCTGCCACTTTCAATGTTTCTAAGTAAAAATGTCCTGTAAATATTTGGCTAGTGAGAGGGACCATCTGCTATGGCACTGACAATGAAAACATACTTCCTGCCCTTCCTCCATATAATACATTGAGGACTCATCCAACTTCCCGTTGGATGGCTTTTTTGTTCAATATATTAACCTCTACTTAAAGCAACCGAGCTTATAAACAGCTTTTGGTCTTTAATCTGCTCAACATAATGCTGAAGAATCTGGAGCAGAATTTTTCAACCTCAACACTAATTGCATGTAGTCAGGGACTGTCCTGTACTTGACTGTCCAGTACTAGCATCCCTGGTTTCTACTCTGGTCTCTAAGTACATCTCACCTCCACTTGTGACACCAAAAATGTCTTCCAACATTGCAAATTGTGCCCTAAGTGGTACAAAATCACCCATGGTTGAGACCACTGACATAGTTAACAGAAATAGCTATTCAGTTTTCCCCCATTAATGCTATTCTGAAGTGGACATTTTTGAGACATATCATTACATACACACAATAAATCTCAGAGAAGACATGCTCCATTATTATTCCATATATTTTTAATATAGGATGTAGAAACACACTCTAAATTTGAGGAAGTATAATAAATAGCCACCATAAGTTAATCTCTTCTAAAATAATCATAGAACACCCAGATAAAATAGTTTAATAAATTAAACTTAACTAAAATTTTTAATTTCCTATGTTCATCTGTTGAAGTTTATTGAAATTAATTCAAATCTTGGAATTGGGAAGAAATATTTTGATGCTTCTTTAAGTATTTTGATGCTTCTTTAAATAACCTAATACTCTTGGATGCCATTATCACCATTGTAGGAAACTGCTATTCTCATCTTCTCACAATTCCTGTAGATAGAAATGATAAAGGATCCATTGTGGCTTCAAGAAAAGATACTTATCTACAATAAGTATGTACCTTGAAGAAATTTAGGAAGAAAATACAGCCACACCAACGCATTCATGATTCCAGTTTTTTCCCTGTGTTGGACACTGAAATTAATTTGGGTGCAAATGTCAATGAAAACAAACCAGTTGCAGTTCATTTATGTTGAAAATTCAGCTAAAGCTGGTGGAATTTCAATCATAAGTAGGCAAATTATGCTATAACTTGGTAACTTAGTAAGTAGTAAATAAATTAATAAAATTATTTTACTGTCTTTAATAAGTGAAACAGAACTATAAGTACTAGAATTTTCCCAGAAATTCCAAGAAGGGATGCCTTTTATTAGACAAAAATTAAGTTAATTACATTGGGCAATAGAACTAAGGGACTAAAAGAAGCATAATAAATAATTGATGGTAGTAGGGTAGTGGTATCCAATATTGAATGCTTGTGATATTATATACAAAACTATTTCTTTTAGGAGATGATTCAATCAATCTTTCAAACAAGAAAATCTATTCTCTGAAGTATTCAAGGGGCTTTTTATAATACATCTTAATCTTTAGATGAAAAGTGTTCTCTTTCTCTACAGGATGTTATTACTTTTAATTCAAAGCTTCAGTAAATGATCACAGCTAGTCCATCATCTCTCATAATGTCAATGTCAAGTCTGATGTGAGAATGGATCAATAACAAGCCAAAGAAAGGATATGTCAGAAGAAGTCATTGCTAACTTAAGAATTACTTTCTGGATTTATCATAATATGACAATTAATGGGTAGCTTTGACAAGTGTTTTTAATGCTAGCTGTGTGTAGCTGAAAGGATAATAGTAAGTTAACTGCATTTGCATTTATTAGTACTTCATGAAGGAACACACCATATTTTTAATATAAACTAATCAAAATGAAATTTTCTTATATATTTCTTGATAATGCATTTTTCTAAAAATCCAATTTTGTAAGATAATACAAAATTTCCAATGCATGATGAAATGACATTTGTGGGATTGCTGATATATTTCAGGAAATAAACTAAAGGTCAAAAATATGTCCTAATAAAAAAGTATCAGTATTAAATGTAAGTGAAACAGAAGGAATAAAAGGTTGATATAGAAGCAATATAAAGTCCTATTGGGCTTTTTCTACCAATGGATAAGGACATATCTGTGACATTTATTATGCTCCATGGTAGTTCAAAATATATTTACAACTGTCTCAATCGTTGGTAATTAGTAGATTTAATGTATATACTAAATTCAAGAGAGTAGATTGATACCATGAAGATTAAGAGATTAGGAAGAGACAGATGGAAACAGAATAAAAGAGAGTAAGTTAAAGTCTAGTAAAATAAGATGGTGTAATATTCTAGTAAAAACATGTTTTATTTTACTGAATAAAAAAATAGAACTTGAGCAGGTTAATAGAGTGATGATGCTCCCTACCACCCCTCAACTAGAATAGAAATGGAATTTCTGAATAAAACTAAGTCATCAATCATTCACAATTTATAAAAAGAAAGTACTTAAATAAAATACTAGAAACTTCATTTCCAGTTAAGGCAGACTAGGTCATTCAAATTAACCCTACCAGTAAAAACAATAACAAAAGGTAAGCTTTTATTTTTTAAATTGCAACGGTAGTATTGAAGAGCTGAATAGTTAGGCAAACAATTGAATTAAAAGAGCTTTTGATGTTTCTTTAAGTTTTCATTTGAAGAATTTGAAATTTCAGTAAACTATTAGAATTAATTGGAACATATAGCAAGGTACTGGATACAAGTAAATATTTAAAATAAATATTAAAATCAATAATATCTCTGTATCAGTTACAAATCAAAAAATATTTTAAGAGATATTTAAAATTTCATAAAAAAATAAAATTGCATCAAAAATTTAAAGTATGTAAAAGTAAACAACAAATATGTGTAACACTTCTATAGGAAAAATTACAAAATTTTACAGAGAAATAGCAATTAAAACTTAAATAAATACGGAGATACATTATTGTCCTCACTTTGCTTCTCTGAGACACCCCTCCTTCTTCCTTGTACTCCTTCAGTCCTTCCAAGATTTTTCTAATAAATTCTCTAAATAAGTGCTCTATTGAAGTACCTGGAGTGATTTCCATATTCCAGAATGGACACTGACACAATATTCTGCAACTAAAATTAAAATTAATTATAAGTGGATTGATTTCAAAAATGTGAAAGGCAAACTAATAAAGCTTTAAGAATAAAATATAGAATAATATTTTTATTACCTTAGGGAGGGAGGAATTTTCCAAACAAGACAGAAAGACCATTAAGCATAAAGGAAAAGACCGATAAATTCTACTTCAATTAAATCAGAACTTTTATTTATCAGAAGACACTGAAAAGGAGCTAAATGACAGAGTAAGAAAAGGTATTTGAAACTCATAAGTAAGAAAAAGCTAGCATGAAGAATATATAAAGAACATCTAACCTTCTATAAATCAATACAAAAAGACCAGGAACCCAACAGAAAAATGGGCAAATTATTTAAATGGCATTTTACATTCACAAAAAGGAAATCCAAATGATAAATGAACATATGAAAAGATACTCATTGGCAGTTTCTAATCTCTGAGCATTTCTCCTCCACTTCCTCCTCCTCCACTTCCTCCTCCTCCACTCCTCCCTTTCTCCTTCCTTTTGCCTTTTTCTCCTCCTTCCTTCTCTTTCCCCTTTCTCCTCATTTTCTCTCTTCTGTTCCTTCTCCAGTTCCTTCCTCCTCCTCCCTCTCTTCTCCTCTATCTCCTTTACCTCCTTCTTCTCTTCCTCTTCTTCTCTTCCAGGTCACCCTCTTTTTTCTTTTGCTCTCCTAGACCCTTTAACTCTTCTGTAACCAATCCCCTATTTGAAATCCTAAGAGTTTTATTTTCAAAATTATTCTCACAAGCTTGGACATGAGTTCTGATGTTGGGGCCAATATTAAATTACATAAATTTTTGTTAAAATTGGGCACCTGGGTGGCTCAGTTGGTTAAGCGACTGCCTTCGGCTCAGGTCATGATCCTCGTGTCCCTGGATCGAGTCCCGCATCGGGCTCCCTGCTTGGCAGGGAGTCTGCTTCTCCCTCTGACCCTCCCCCCTCTCATGTGCTCGCTCTCATTCTCTCTCTTTCAAATAAATAAAATCTAAAAAAATTTTTTTTTTTGTTAAAATTACAAATAAAGGGAAATCCCTTTGTTCCTTTGATCCATGTATTTATTTACTGAGCAATTATGGTAGAGTTGAATCCCTGATAGGTTTTGTATAAGTTCATAAGGAAAAAAAAGACTTAAACTAAGAGTAAGAAACAGAATTGAACAAATGGTAATGACTTATATTTCCCAAGTCTTAGTTCTTTTATCAACAATATGAGGATAAACACAAAAACCCACAGGACTGATGAGGATTTAGTTTATTATAATGCATCATTGTAGAAAACTCTCATTTGTCCTTTTCCTCTCTTATGCTTCCCCACAAGCTGTTTCATCTGTCTCAGATGCCAGTCCTTTATTCTACTTTATTTGCTACATACCAAATTTCTGTTCATTTTTTAAGGTTCAACTGAGGAATTATCTATTCAAGAAAGGTTTTTCCAACTTCTGTAAGTAGGTTTAGGTGTTCTTTGGTTTTCTTTAACACTCTTCTTATCTACTGCTCTTAGGGGACTTAGTTGCATTTTCAAAACCTGTCATGTTCCTATCACAGGAACTGTGCCTTCTTTATCTCTCTATTTCTGACCATGTCTTTCATATTGCCTAGTAGGTTACCAATAAATGTTACTTGAATAAATGAATAGAGTTTTAGCACTATCCACCTAGATTCTTGATAAAATATTAGACCTAATAAAAATTCAATGAGTTTCAGGTCCTGGAAGAATTGAGAAACAGTATAAAAAGGACAACCGTGATAATAGTGAAAATGTAAAGATTCCAGAGGTTATCATCAGAATTAGTTTGGCTTTTTTCCAAAGATTTCCCAAGTGGTATAAATTATATCTTCTTTGGAATAAGAAATTGTTTCAAGGGAACTTTTATATGAATGTTTATTTGGAAGAGATTCTTCATTAATATTAGTGTGTAGTAACATATTTTTCATCCATGGATATCAGGGAATGAGACTCAAAGGAATGATAAGCAAAATAAAAATATTGAGTGCTAAAAGCAATTAACCTAAACAGACTCTAATTCTTAGTTTGCTGTTATGACCTATTCGAACAACATTTAAATTTTAAGAAAAACTAAATAGGCATATTTTGCTTTGGAAAACAATTTTTAACCTCTGCATTCTTCTTAGTTTTTAAGTAGCAGATAGAGACTGGATAGCTTAAAAAATGTATTTTCTAGGTGACTACTATATCACTGTGTTTGGTTTTGAGGTTTCCTTCATCTATGTTTCTGTAATCATTCTGGACCTTTTCTTTATATCATATTTTCCAAATCAATAATGCTGTACATATATATTTAAGCACCATTTTGTTCTCTAATTCAAATACCCATAGGCAATGACAAAACTAGACATTTTGAGTAATTAAGCATATATTTGCATTACCAGGAAAGGTTGGGAATTGAGAATTACATGAAGAGAAACTAAAGACTTATGTTGTATTTTGTTCTAGGTATAGCATGTGAATTTTAAAAGGGAGGTTCTCAGGTTAGAATAAAATGAAGCCTGTGAAAATGCAGTCTAGCAATACAAAGTTTGAACTCTAGAGTCTAATAGACATGGATTAATATCCTATACAAACCCCCTTAATCACTATGTACCCTGTGAAATATCCCTAACTTGTGCATCAGCAAACTGGTAACAATAATACTTACCTAATAAGGCTAGGGGATCTTGTATATGTAAAACATTAGCACAGGGCTTGAACACAGAGTCAGGGAATAATACTGTTGTTTCTATCTGTCTCATTACAGGTGACATACCAGGTTCTGACAGGTAAAATAACTGGTTCTAAACTAAGTTTGCTGTCCCCAGACTCTGGAATCCAGACTTTATCTGTTAGGAAGTGTTCAGCTACAAAAATGGAACTTCTGACTCAACTCAGATAAATAAAATAAAATAAAATATAAACTATTTTGCTGCATCATAATTAAGTTCAGAGGTAGAACTGCCTTTAGGCTTGATTAATTAAGATGTTCAACTTTGTCATCAAGACCTATCACATTGATTGATTTGCATATGTTTCACCATCCCACTTGGTATAAATCCCACTTGATCATGGTGAATGATCATTTTAATATACTCCTAAATTTGGTTGGCTGGTATTTGATCAACAATTTTTGCAACTGTATCCATCAGGGATATTGGCCTGTAGTTTTTTGTTTTTTGTTTTTTTTCTGGTAATGTACTTTCTGACATCAGGGTGATGCTGATTCATAAAATGTTTCTTCCTCTTCAATTTTTGAAAGGGTTTGAGAAGGATTGGCATTAATTCCTCTTTAAATTTTTATTAAAATTCACCATGTGGTTCTGGGATTTTCTTCATTATGCGATTTTTCATTACTAATTCAATCTCTTTACTACTAATTGGTCTTTTCAGACTTTTTATTTCTTCCTGATTCAGTCTTGGTACATTGTATGTTTCTAAAAAACATATCCAGAAAATGCATTTAACAGAATTCAATATATATTCACGATGAAAACTCTTAACAAATTAGGTATAGAATGGATGCATCTCAACATAATAAAGGCCATTTATGATAAGCCCACAGTTAACATCATACCAAAGGTAAAAGGTTGAAATCTTTTCCTCTAAGATCAAGAACAAGACAAGGGTGTTCATTCTTACCACTCTTATTCCACATAGTACTGGAAGTCCATACAAGAACAATCAGACAAGAAAAGGAAATAAAAGGTATCAGAATTGGAAAGAAAGAAGTAAAATTGTCCCTATTTGCAGATGACATTATTTTGCATATAGAAAATCCAAAACACTTCACCAAAAAAAAAAAACCAAAAAACAAAAAACTGTTAGATCTAATCAACAAATTCAATAAAGTTGCAGGATACAAAATTAACTACAAAAATCAGTAGCATTGGGCGCCTGGGTGGCTCAGTTGGTTAAGCGACTGCCTTTGGCTCAGGTCATGATCCTGGAGTCCTGGGATCGAGTCCCGCATCGGGCTCCCTGCTCAGCAGGGAGTCTGCTTCGTCCTCTGACCCTATCCCCTCTCATGTGTTCTCTCTCTCTCAAATAAATAAATAAAATCTTTAAAAAAAAAAAAATCAGTAGCATTTTTACGTACTAACAATGAATTATCTGAAAAAGAAATAAAGAAAACAATCCCATTTACAATAGAATCAAAAACAATAAACACTTAAGAATAAACTTAACCAAGGAGGTGAAAGATCTCTACTTGGAAAACCACAAAACTATGGAAGAAATTGAAGACACAAAAAATGGAAAGGTATCCTGTGTTTATGGATTGGAAGAATTAATATTGTTAAAATGTTAATACTACCAAAAGCTATCTAAAATTTCAATGCAATCCTTTTTAACAGAAGTAGGAAAAAAATCCTAAAATTTATATGGAACCACAAAATACCCTGAATAGCCAAAGCAATCTTGAAAGAAAAAAAAGTGGGAAGTATCACACTTCCTGATTTTAAGCTATACTACAAAGTTATAGTATTTAACACAGTATGGTACTGGCACAAAAACAACAAATACATCAATGGAGCAGAATTGAGAGCTCAAAATAAACCCACGCATATAGTGCCAACTAATATTTGACAAGGGAGCCATGACTACTCAATGGAGAAAAGTCATTCTCTTCAATAAATGATATTTGAAAAAGTGGATATTCACATGTAAAAGAATGAAACTAAACACCTATCTTCCACCACTTATAAAACTTGACTCAAAATAGATTAAAGATTTAAATGCCCAACCTAAGTGTTCATCAGTAGATGAACAAATAAAAATGTGGTATATATATCCAATGATATATTTATCAGCCATGAAAAAGAATGAAATCTTGCCATTTGAGACAACATGGATGGACCTAGAGGATATTATGCCAAGTGAAATAAGACAAATACCATATGATCTCACTAATATGTAGAACCAAAAAACAAAACAAAACAAATGAACATACAAGATAAAACAGAAACAGGCTCACAGCCACAGGAAATGAACCATTGGTTACCAGAGTGGAGGTATTGTGCTAAGTGAAATAAGTGAAACAGAGAAAGGCAAATACTGGTATGATCTCACTTATATGTGGAATCTAAAGGAAAATAAAACCAGAAACAAAACTAATAAAAACAAAGAGAGAGGGAGAGAGATCAGATTTGTGGTTACCAGGGGTGGTAGGCAGTGGAGGAGGGGTAATTGGAAGAAGGTGGTCAAAAGGCAAAAACTTTCAGTTATAACATAAATAAGTATTAGGTATGTAGTGTACAACATGACTATAGCTAACACTGCTGTGTGTTATACAGGAAAGTTGTAAGAAAATAAATCTTAAGAGTTCTCAATGCATGAAAATTTTTTCTTTTTGTTTTTTTATTCTATCTATATGTTAACTAAATATATTGCAGTAATTATTTTACAATATATGTAACTTAAATCATTATGCTGTACTCCTTAAACTTATGCAGTTATAGGTGTCAATTGTATCCCAGTAAAACTGGGAGAAAAGAAAGAACTCATGTTCTTTCCATCTCTCTAGCATACATGAGATCAATTCCATCCTATGGCTGGTCGTCTTTATGGTTTTAGAATGGCTGCTGGAAACAACAGGACAAAATGATCCTTGCTCAAGTAGGGAGAGTGACAGAGAGAGATCAATTTATTGATTCTGGTAACCCAAGCAGTCCTCTCCCTTTGTGTCACTCTCTGTTCTTCTCTCTTTCCTCTCCTCCTTTTCTTTTATCTATCTTCCATCTATTCTGTCCTTCCTTCCTTATTCCCTCCCTCCCTCCCCTCGTCCCCTCTTTCTTTCCTTCCTTCCTCCTTTTTTTTTCTTTTTTCCTCTTTCTCTCATTCTTTTTTCAACAATTATTTATTGGGTATCTACCATAGGCCTGTCACTGTTCTAAGTTATAGGGATACATCAATGCACACAACTGTCAAAAATATTGCCCTCCCACAACTAAACAAACCACTGGCCAGAAGAATGAGATGACAATGGTTAGAGACTAGCCAGTCAGAGTGGAATAGATGTTGGGGAATCTACCACATTGGCTCAATATGTTTCAAAATATTGGGATCTCTTATAGACATCAAATCTTCAAGCACCTCACAGTATATGGAAGGGAAAAACCATGCCCTTTTTCTAAATATCTGCCTTATTTTCTGCTTCTCAGAAAAAAAATAAATAAATAAAATAGTTCTTCAATGCTGTGTACTACATAGTCATTACCAGACATATTTGTTTGTTTTATGTGACAATATGTTGTTAATAAAATTTAAGCTCATTTGCTTTCTTTGGTTGTCATTTTTAAAATCCCAGACCTTGTATTTATCTTGGTTTATTATGTAAAAATAATTTAATGTTTTAATCATAGACTACATGATATACTGTAATGGTAATCTTTAAATGCCCATTTCATTAAAATTTTACGTTGCACAAAAGACCTATAAGTCCCTGCTGCTACAGAAAATCATTTCATAACTTTACCTAATAACAATGTCTGGTGGTGATTTTCAATTAAGTTGACTCACTCATAATGCATCAGAGTAAACAGATCTGAGCCAAATGTTGCTGATGCCACTTATGATATGGCTTCACAATCATGCCAAAGTAGTTTTGCCTCATTTCCCACCAAATCCTGATTCCCACCAGAGTAAGGTAACATGTGAATAGCCCAGAACTAAACTGTAAGTCTTTTTTTAAGGATAGAATATTTCATTTATTTTCAATCCTTTACTGAGCTAATTAAAATTCTGAGTCTGCTATCTTTTTTAATGTTTTGGATTTTATTTAGTTTCATTTATATCCACTAGAAATTAACCAAAATAAAATTGTCCATAGCAGCAAACACCTTTCTTAAAGATATTATGCGGAAAGGGAGAAAATAATTATCTTTAAAATAAGTGCACAGAGAGAGGTGAGATTTGCACAGGATGGTTTCCATGGGCTTTTCCAATTCTCACTCTTCCATAAGCTGCAGGATTCCAACATACCTGGATGTGTAGGTGGTGGGACCATCTGACCTAAACATAATCTAACAAAAAATCATGTAATTATGCAAAAGTTCTTAAAATAAGCATAACTATAATTAACAAAATCAAAATTCAGTCCTAGGAAAGCAATTAGTCTCTACTCCAGAGGCAGGGTAGTAATACAAAAAAGAAAACTCTGAACATTAAGAGATAACACATGTAGCCAATAATATGAGAGGGGTCTTAGCATTTAACTTAATAATAATGAAACAAATTTCTTCAAGAGGCACCTAATCTCAAACTTATCTTGGTTGTAACTCCTATGCTGCACCATATTCTACAAACAAGCCAGGTTTTCATACAAACCATTTACAAAAGAAGTTAAAGAATTATAAAATTAATTTGAAGAGATATCTCAGAAGACCCACTGCCTCAACTGTTGTTGGTACTTTCATTCATTTAAAAATCCATCCTGGGAGGAGGGAAAGATGGTGGAGGAGTAGGGGACTGTATTTCAACTGGTCCCTGGAATTGAGCTGGATATCTACCAGACCACTCTGATCACCCATGAAACCAGCCTCAGACGTAAGAAGATCTGGATCTCTGCAAACAGAATATCGCAGGCCATTGGTTTTGAGGTCCGAAGCGGGGAGCCCTGATTCCGCGGGCAGATATCAGAGGATAAACAGAGCGGGAGAGTGCCTGGCCGTGGGAATCCTACACCTACAGCGCGACAGCCTCACACGCTGGGGACGGGGCACAGACTCACAGACCGGTAGTGGCAGGAAAAGGACTTTAGGGCAGCCCCCTGGGCAGAAACCCGGAGCAGCGGGGTAACGCACGCGAACTGGGAGCGGCTGGCGGTTTTAGAATCACAAAGGGCAGAGATGTGCCCTGACCTGGAGGCAGGACTGGGAGCACTGCGGAGGGGCGCACAACCCAGGACGCTGCAGTTTATAGCAGCACGGACAGAAACGGAGATGGTGTGGCCTGGAGAGCTCACTGAAGAACAGACTGCAGTCTCTCTGCTCTGAGGCAGAGGGTTGGAAACGGTCTCTTCTGCTCTGACTCACAGAAGAGACGCGGAAAGCCGCCAGGGAAAGGCGCCAGAGAACAAAAGCCCCAAAGACTGATTCCCGCTGAGCCCACCCCCCACCACAGGGGGGCAGGGCAACTCCGCCCAAACAGGGTTGCCTGACTAACAGGGCGGCAGGTCCCTCCCACAGAAGACAGGCTGGGAAAACAAGAGGCCACCAATCCTAAACTCCCTATAAAACAGGTTCATCTTGCTTGGGTTCTGGTCAATAATTTGGACTCTATACACTCCCTCAAACACCCATCAACAGAATGACTAGGAGGAGGAACCCCCAAAATAGAAAAGACTCAGCAATTATGGCTTATGCTGCAGATTTACAAATGGATGCAGATATAACCAAGATGTCGGAGATGGAATTCAGGCTAGCAATTGTGAAGACAATGGCTAGAATGGAGAAATCAATTAATGGCAACATAGAGTCTCTGAGGGCAGAAATGAAAGCTGAATTGGCAGAACTTAAAAATGCTATCAATGAGATCCAGTCCAATCTAGATAATCTCACAGCTAGGGTAACTGAGACAGAAGAGAGAATAAGCGACCTGGAAGACAATATAATAGATAAAAAGGGAAAAGAGGAGGCCAGGGAAAAACAACTCAGAATCCATGAAAACAGAATCAGAGAAATAAGTGACACCATGAAGCATTCCAATGTCAGAATAATTGGAATCCCAGAGGGAGTGAAGAGAGAGAGAGGCCTAGAAGATGTATTTGAGCAAATTGTAGCTGAGAACTTCCCTAATCTGGGGAATGAAACAAACATTCGCATCCTAGAGGCAGAGAGGACACCTCCCAAGATCAATGAAAACAGGCCAACACCCCAGCATGTAATACTAAAACTTGCAAATCTTAGAATCAAGGAAACCATCTTAAGGGCAGTTAGGGGGAAGAGATTCCTTATGTACAGAGGGAGGAACATCAGAATAATGTCAGACCTATCCACAGAGACCTAGCAAGCAAGAAAGGCCTGGCAAGCCATATTCAAGGTACTAAATGAGAAGAGCATGCAGCCAAGAATACTTTATCCGGCAAGGCTGTCATTTAGAATGTATGGAGAGATGC
>NC_138376.1:57888358-57926755 GCF_054177405.1 Leptonychotes weddellii
ATCATGGAACACTACATCTAAAACTAATGATGTAATGTATGGGGATTAACATAAGAATAAAAAAAAAGTTATTTTTGAAAAATGGCACACTTTTATCCTGTAAAATTGTGGCCTGAATAAAATTCAATTAACTAAGAAAAAAAAAAGTCACATAGTTTTGGAATTTGAATAATTCACAGGAACAAAAGGCACAGCATAGGGAATATGGTCAATGGTATTATAACAGCATTGCATGGTGACAGATGGTAGCTACACTTGTGGTAAACATAGCATAACATATATAGTTGTTGAATCACTATGTTCTATATCTGAAACTAATGTAACACTGTGTATCAACTATACTCAAAGAAAAAATGTCACATAGATAAACCATATTAGCTTCTCTTTGAGATCCTTGTTTTTATTATTTCAATTAAACTTTTTAAAATGTTTGTCTCCTGTGTCTGTGCTATAGTTTAGGACACAAAATAAAAAATATATATGTATTCTTTAGCCTCAAGGAGTTCAAAGTCTATGGCAAACACAGATGCTCATCTACTCAAATGACTCTAATACAAAAGACGACGACAATGACCAATGATGATGATGATGATGATGACAAACACCACTGACTGACTGAACACTTACTCTGACCTAGACACTCCTTTATGAGTTTTGCATGCATTACCTACTCAATGATGTAGATGTTAATATTTTTATTTTTACAGATAAAGGAACAAATTTGATTACTCAAGTAATCTCAACAACAGATAGGATAGGGAAAGAGAAAAGTCAAGAGTTACTCTGAGCTTTCTGTCCTACACTCTCTTGGGAATCACCAACCCAGGGTACATAGGAGGTGGGAGAAGGAAAATCAAGAAAAAAATGGATTTGTGTTTGGGTGTATTGACTTTGAATTATTAGCAGGATATCTAGAAGGAGATGTTTAGTGGCACTTGGACATTGGAGGGATCATGTCTGGCACAGTATGATCTTGAGAATAGATAACTCCCATAAAATGAGCACAGAATCAGAAAAAAACACGAACTCTTGCAGAATGCTTACATCTTAAGAGGGAGTGAAGAAAGAGAGGCTAGGGTGAAGTGAGTAGTCAAAAATAAGAACCAAGTCAATAAAGTGCATCACCACATAAATCAACAAAAGATATTTTGGAAGTGTAAAATCAACAGGGTTTAATGCTGTGGAAAGATTCCATGTGAAGATGATGGGAGAAAAGCAAATTATGAGGAAGTGTTCTCATTGTGTCATAACAGAAATAATGGAAAACATTGTTTCAGTAGGGTATTAAGGACAAGCTAGAAAGTCAATGAGATGTGAGGAAACGAGTTAAACTCACTTGATTACTCCTTCCCACTGAAATATTCTCAAATAGCACCAGTCTATCAGTCCATTCCTAGGTTTGTCTTCCAACTTGGTCTGGACTCAAGGTCCAGTCACTATAACTGTTTGCAATGATACTTGAATTTTTGACCTTCTCACCTGGTCCCCAGAGTCCCTCATGAAATCCTGCTTTGCTTATCTGAAATCCTGGGAAGATTGTTTTCTCCACTCCAGCTTCTAGACTATCTGAAATAAGTGGAGAAAACTATTTTACCATACAAGTGGATCCTTTATAGGTTTATTTTTTTTTACAAAAACTGAGTCTTAAGTACTGTTCAAAATCTGTTACTTATCTCCAGCTGAAGGAAAATCAACACATAGACACACTAATTACCAATTACTAATTACCCTAATTACCAACTTCCTAACTTTAAACATACTTCTAAGCTCCAATTTCCTCATTCTAAACTGAGCATAGTAACAGTTTTTCAAAAGTGATTGTCAATTTTAGACTTAGTATATATAAGTTACTTTGACTAGTTCATAACACATAATAGGTACTCAATAAACAGTAGCTGTAGTTAATACCATGAATATTAGGTAGATCATTCACTACCATGTATCTCCCAAAGCTTTTTATTCGCCTAACATACTCTTCCTTTGTTTTCATGTGAAGATTTATTGACAATGTCTATTCATTTAAATATTTATTGAGCACCTACTATATTGCAGGCACATGCTAAGTATGCAGTATGAATAAAACAGACAAGTGTCTTAATCTCAAGGAGTTTACTTCTGTAGGTGCTGATGAATACTAAACAACTAAAGACATACTCAGAACAAAATAACTTCAGGTAGTAGTAGATACTATGAAGAAATAATCAGGTTGGTAAAATAACAATGATGGTTGGAGGGAGGGGAGGAGATGATTATGAATAGATAAGAGCCATAAATATAAACTTGTTCAACTCAGTTCCTCCACACTTCAAATTTTTTCTCAAAGTCCATTTTTTCATATTTTCCTCTTCTATAAGAATAAGATTTGTTTTTATTCTTTGTTCGAAGTCAATCCTTGTTGAGTTCATTTTGTATCTTTGTCACCAACTTTCTCTTTCTTTTTCCAGTAAGTTCTTTTTTTAAAAGATTTTATTTATTTATTTGACAAGATAGAGAGAGGGAGAGCACAAGCAGGTGGATTGGCAGGTAGAAGGAGAGGGAGAAGCAGGCTCCCCGCTGAGAAAGGAGCCCGATGTGGGGCTCAATCCCAGGACCCTGGGATCATGACCTGAGCCGAAGGCAGCCACTTAACCAACTGAGCCACCTAGGCATCCCTTTCCAAAACTTTCTTCCACTGAGTCTATAATTATAACGGGGTATAGGAATTATTGTGTATTTCCTTTAGTAAATCTAGAAAGTTGAAATTTAGTACTTCTTTTCTCCCATAATATATCAATTATATTTCAAATATTTTACAATCTAAACCAACTCTAAAGTTGACCATTTGAAAGACATATTAGCAATGGAAACATGACACTCTGTACTAGCAAGAAATGCAATGAATACAATCGGGAAAAAATGGAAAAAGAACTTCTGAGAGATGCCAACTTTGAGGAATTTGAAAGGCAGAGGAAAATAGCAGACCTAAACCATCTGCAGTCAAAAATAAAAATGTTTGAAATAGTACACAGCCAATGGGAAATTCAACATTCAAGTGGGCTGATCTCTTCATTTGTAGGTAGGTACACAACATACAACCTCATGCTACATCTTACATCATACATAAGTGATCCATATATAAAACCAACTTGTGAAAGAAAAAAAATGCATGAAATTCCCCCTAATAATATAATTACAAAAAATGCACAGAATTTTGAACCACTTCAACTATTAGCTCAGTTTTAACTTTGTGTCCATATTCACAGATGCCCTTTAGATATTTTTCATCTTTTCTTCCACTGTGTGCCTTCTTTGCATTGCATACTTAGACTCAAAGTAAATACAAAAACTGCAAGCTCAGCCAGGTGGAAAAAGAAGAAAAATGGAGTATAATTGAATAAATCTTCTGAAATAGAATAACATTCACCACTGTTTATTAATCTCTTTAATAGCCCTTTCCCTGAAGAAGGAAAAAGAACCAAGACTTTTCAGACCACTCCAAATAACTTTAGCTGCTGGCTCAGAGAGATTTACTCACATAAATCTCTCAAGCTTTGTTTCTTTAAGAAATGGCACTCACGGGGCGCCTGGGTGGCTCAGTTGGTTAAGTGTCTGTTTTTGGCTCAGCTCATGGTCTCTGGGTCCTGGGATGGAGCCCTGCATCATTGGGCTCCCTGCTCAGCAAAGAGTCTGCTTCTCCCTTTCTCTCTCCCCCTGCCTCTCCCCCTGCTCATGCTCACTCTCTCTCTCTCTCAAATACATAAATAAAATCTTTGGAAAAAAAAGAAAAGAAATTGCATTCACTGTGTAATTTGGCTCAAAATCCACAATCTTGCAAATGTAATTTCCTTGCAGTCTTAAGTGACAGCAAACTTAAGCTGAGCATTAAATGTGATGTACAGATCACATAGAGACCTGAACATACTTTAGTTGTTAAACTAGAGGAAATACAGTGGGAGACAAATAGGAAAAGACAGACAAGGATACCAGGATAGATGGGGAAGGAAGAGAGTAAAAAGACATCAGAATTCTTCCAGTCCACTCAGCTGTTACCCAGGAATCAAACATAGCTCTGTCCCTTGCATGAAGCTGTGACTAGAGCAGGCAAAATCTGACATAGGTATCATTGTCTCTCAAATGTCTAAGTTTTTCTTTCTTTTTTTTTTTTTTTTGGTCTGGCCAGAGTACTTTACTCAACTGCCATATGACACCATCTCCCGTATGGGCTAGACTTGCAGGGAAGAATCAGTCCTTCCTCTTTCCAGTATCATCTGTGAAAGACCATGTGAGAATAGTGAAGGCCACATCCAGTTGGAAGGGTTTCCATGACTAAACATCAAATAAGATGTTGCAGTCACATTTTTGTCCCGGTCATACTTAAGACCAAGTTCCCAAGTAACCCCTTCTGCAGCTGCCTCACTGTACATACCCATCCTCATTCAGTCCATCCCTAAAGAAATATTGACAGGGGCGCCTGGGTGGCTCAGTCGTTAAGTGTCTGCCTTCGGCTCAGATCATGATCCCGGGGTCTGAGATCGAGCCCTGCGTCGGGCTCCCTGCTCCGCGGGAAGCCTGCTTCTCTCTCTCTCACTCCCCCTGCTTGTGTTCCCTCTCTCACTGTCTCTCTCTGTCAAATAAATAAATAAAATCTTTAAAAAAAAAATACTGACAATGACACATGAACTGCACATAGCTGGCTGGCCTACCATGTCCTTTATGCAGTTGAATTCACAAGGTGACACCAAAGTAAGACAAGTAATGTTCCAATTTGGGTGCCTCCACCTCCCTCCTCTGAATCCTGATCCACTGGCTGCCAAAGCCAGAAGGGGTTTGGGACAGAGTGCTTGGTCATGGGGAAAGGGGCTGTGGTTGGCCCAACAGATGGGCAGAGTGGAAGCTTTTACTTATTCACAGTCTGAATGACATCCTCGTCCTCGACTGTATGGCCTTTACCCACTTTTTGAGGATTGTGTTTCACAGACAGACCCCAGACCAGAGTGTATTTAAATTCTTTGATAAGATTTTTGTGAGTCTTCATGCAGAAATCCTCCACTGTGGTCCTGGAGTAAGGCAGAACCACCGGGGACCTATAATCTGGCAACTGGCCTTTGGGTTTGGTGTTCATCCTCACTAGTTTCAGATAGTCCCAGATCTTTTCTAATAGGTCATCAATATTCCAGCGGTGATGGGCAGAAATGGGTACACAGTGAGGCACTTTATAGATTATACCCAATTCCTCAATGGAGAGCTGATCAATTTTATTGATTAATAAATACACATACATACAAGGGATATAAACTCTGCTTTCTTCCACCACATCAACGAGGTCATCCACTGTGGCATCATTATGCAGAGCCATATCAGCATTGTGAATTCAAATGTCTAACTTTTTAAGTGTATTTAAGAAACATATCACCAACATTATCATATACTGAATTATATCAATAGAGACATAATACATATCATAATATTATTATAGGGAGAACAGTTAGTCCACAGACCCTTTGCTTTCAGTTTCTTGTATTACCGATCAATTTCTCCCATTTTGTCCTTTCCATCAAAGTACTGGTTAAAAAAAATACAGTGAAATGGAATAAATGGTTTCATCTAAGTGATGTTTCCCTAATGCAAAGCTTATTGATAAAAGTATAATATCTGATACAGTGTGCTAAAGAACTTATTTACTTTACTATTTCATTCAATATGAACTATAGAACAATGCATACATATAAAAATGAGCTAACCATAGATTTGAGTGGCAATATATGAGAAAATAACTGTCAATTTCTTTCTAAATTATTTCTCTGGTATTCAGTAAAGTTGTTTGTTACAAGAAACTTTCTTCAATTGCTCTTCAGTATATCTGTAATTAATTTGTACTCCTGGTTCTGAAGAGATGAAGAAGAAATTCTAATAAAAGCATAAAATATTTTGATAGCTTTGAGGATGTTTTGCAAGATAAGACTTCAAAAACTTTCCCACCAAGCTTTAATTCCATTTCTGTCTGTCCAAGGGAAAACATAATAGTTCTAATTTTCATTCTGCTTCCTGAAGTTCTCAATTTGCTTTCCTTACTCTTCATCAATTCATGTTCTCTCCTGCATTTCTCCCGCTAGCCACACTACTCTTGGGATTATCTCTTTATCACTGTCAGTAACCACAGGACTCATTAAAGATAGGATGCCAAAAGTTATTTTGGACTAAGGAAATTGCTATCTCATTAAGAGTTGTAAATATCTATAGATGCCAGGTTACAGAATTTAAAATGTGGTACCAATTTCAAGCTAAAAAAGAAAAAGAAAAAGAGAAAGGAAAGGAGGAGAAAAGGTAGGCAGGCAGACTGTAAAAAAGGACTTCACTTCAAGAATTGGACCTCCTTTCCTTGGGTTCCATGTTGTCATTTATCTTTTTGTTTCCTCTCATTTTGCGGAAGCTTATCTGCAGTAACTAATGTATATGTGTGTTAAATCATCACATTGTACATCTTTTAAAAAAATCACATAGTACAACCTGAATATATATTATTTTTTGTCAAACATACCTGAATAAAGCTGGGGGGAAAAAGGGCACAGAAATCAAGAATGATTTTATTTTTTGCATTCTTGAAAAATATTCTATATAAGTACTTGAATAATAGTTTGCTTAGTTATATAATTTTAAGTTGAGGACTATGTTCCTTTTAAATTTTAGGCTATATTTCCATACTCTGGTGCTGCTTTCAACAATTCTAATGTCGTTCTGATTCCAGAGTCTTTGTAGGTAAATGTGTTTTGTTTCATTTGTTTTGTTTCTATTTTAATTCTCTCTTTGGAAAGTTTTGAAATCCTCTGCTTTTTCTGAAAGTTCATAAAAATGTACTTTGATGTGAATCCTTTTTTTCTGGGCTCTTGCTGGTTTCTTTTCACCTGAAGGCCTTTGTACTTCAGTTCTGGAAATATTTTTGTGTTCTCTTTCTTGAGCAATTTCCTAATGCCTGCTTCCTCTGTTCTCTCTTTATGCAATATCTATAAGCTGAATGCTGAAACTCTTAGATTGATCATCTCATTTTCATACCTCTTTTCTTCTATTTTCCACTTCTTTATCTTTTGATTCTATTTTCCCAGGGATTTTCTCAGCGTCTATTAGATCTTCCTAAATAATTTTATTTTAGTTTACAGGAAGTTTTTCTGATTCTGTTTCTTTACATAAGCATCATACTTTAGCTTTTTGTTTGTTTGTACTGGATGCACTACCTCTTGTCATTCTGAGGATTTCAATTATAACAGTTGCTTTTGCTTAAGTGTCTGCTAATCCTCCCTGCATTGTCTCTGGTTTTTTGTTTTGGGGTTTTTTTTACTTTTCTTTTTTAAAATTTGTCATACCAATGTGTTGCTGTATCTTGTGTACAGAGGTCCAGAGTATGCAGATTCAGTTTTCCCTGAACATTAATGGCTAGCCTCTTACTTGGGGGAGAGTCACCTGGTCTCCAGGGAGGGAAGAAGATCTGGAGATTCAACTGCACACAGATTTTTCTCCATTCCAAGAAAGCATTACTAACTTAAGGGGCATGGAACATCTTGAGAGTGAGTTTTGCATGCTGCACTGGTCTTCAGTGAGGTCTACCATAAACAGCAAATCCACACACTGGAAACAAAAATAACAACATCCATAAAATGCTTTCTTGATATCTGTCTTGGTTCTTTCTTGGTATTTATACACATGTGTCATTCTCCCCTTGGTCACTAGATTCCAGTCACATTTACCTTCTTTCAGTTCTCATGGTACTTCCAGTTCCGTCCTGTGCTTATTTTAGAATTAAGACAATAATTCTGTATATAGATTACATAAGCAGATACAGACTAAAGGAAGGAGCAACAACCAAAAATTTATGACCAAATGAATAGAACCTCATGGTTTAAGGAAACATAAAATTCTATAAAGTATCTATTCTAATAATTTAAAGTAAATCAATTCTTTGTTGATTGTTATACCAATCTACCATAGGAAATTACGTAAGTAAAATAGTAAACCCAGAAAGGGATGCTCCATAAAGGCATATTGATTGACTGGATGTTTTTAAAAAGGATACATCCATAGAATTCCTTTAAATAACTGTACCAAGCACTATAAAGGATTGGCTAAAACAACGCTCACAAACTTGGTCATTAAGAAAAACTAAGAACATAAACTAAATCCAGATTTTTGTGAGTTTCCTTTTCTAAGAGCTGCCACTACTTGCTCCTGGAGTCATGCTTGTACTTCAGTGCCCTGTTTTATGGCTCCAGCACACTGGGTAGTTTACAGAGAAGCTAACAATGAAAAGTCTGGGCTAGGGTATTTCCAGGTATTTGGAATTGGACCAAAGAGCAGAAAGGTCAGTCAATGGTGGTTGGTTCTTTGTCAAATGATGCAGACTCCTAGGTAAAGGATCCCACTGTGAGGAAGCCATGATAGAGATGTGTAAGTAGAGTACAGAAAACCATTCTTTAGGAAGAAAAGGACAATGAGAGATGCCTAGAAATGGTCATGTGTATTACCCGTGGGAGGCACATGCTAAGAAAATCTGCCTAGGTCCTGGTGAATTTCAGTTCTAGTTCCTGTCATGATGCCCTCACTACCTTTCTATCCTTGAATTCATGGGAAAATCCCATATCCTTCTAGTTAAGCTCTTTTTCCATAAAAACAAAATAAATCAATTTATACAAAGGCATTATTATTATTTTATTGATTCCAAGACACACCTGACAACTGGCATGTAAGTGTTCTAATTAGGGTTGAATGGAATACCAGGGTCACATTCCAAATTAGGTGTCCCTTTACACTTAATAAAATATAAACTCTGAAATCAACTTTTATTTGGTAAATTATATATTCTATGTCTTCACCTTATGGTCAAAATCTATGGGATAAACTAAGGAACTATGTTTTGATTTGATAAATGGGAATGATAACTTGACTTTTTAAAAATGCTGAATAAATCCAGTGAAGTTTAGTAATGTGGGAGAAACAAATATATTTGTTTTTCATGTATTTTCTTCATTTTCTCCTTCACTTACATAATGTATTTTGATGTAAATGGGAGCTATACCTCTCAAAGGACTAAAAGGAAATCAAAGAGTAAATCTCTCTCAGAAAACATCTGGTCTGGTGAAAGTCCCCTTGAGCTTTGCCCTTGGAGTGAGGAAGCTTTCTAAAGATGAATTACTGAGTGTGGGCAATTCTGTCATGGTGTGAGTGTGTCTGTGGCATGTGTTTAAGCTGACACATATAATATAAACTTTGCATTTAAGAGCCTGCATGGAAATTAAATTTCTAACTCAAAATATAGCTTGAAGAAACAATTATCAATCCAGTGTGCATTTGTGCTTAGAAATGTTTAGTGTATTGTAGATGAGCTGCCAGAGTGTTAGATTACAACATGCCCAGCATTAGAGAATGAGTCATATGAACACCTGTGCTTCAAGGAATAAACATAGTAGCATGAAATAGCATGAAATAGAGTTAAAGGACTATCCATTAATTGACTATGTGTAACATAATTTCACTGAACCACATAATAACAATAACAATAATTAATAATTAATATATGTATAATGTTCTATTGTGCTAAAACCACTTTAATATACTTGAATATTACCTTACTAGAATTTCCCAACAACCCTGTGAAGTACATATTCACCATAACTTACTAAAGAAGCACCTGAAGTTCAGAGATGCTAGGTAACTTTCTTAAGGTAACACGGCTTGGAAATGGAAGAGCCTGAACTCAATCCCCAAATTCTTGTATCAAAATCTGTTGTTCTTTTACTATCTAATACTGCCATCTAAAGTAAAATATTTTTTTAACTAGCAAGGATCACCTTAACACTGCTTTTTCTCTTTTCAGATTTCTGCAACATGGCTCCATAACTAAGCAAACCAACATACCATAAGGTATGAGATTCTGCACACTACTTCCTGTGCTGCCCAGATGAAGACCTGTTCTCGAAGTCCAAAGACTTACTGCCTCCAGGAATTCTCCCAGAGTCAGTAGCAGTGTAAGGCATGAGGTCAGCCCCAGGGCAGTTGGTCACTAACAACCAGGATCAATAAATAGAGAAGCTACAATAAGCTGTTTCCACAGCATGGTCAGGGAGGCCCACAGACCATTATAAGGCCATAGCAAGAGTAATATGAATGCTTAAAGAACACTTTGAAAATAAATAATGCACAAACCTGTGAATTACTCTCATCATCCTTGCCATGCCTTTTTGCTGTTTGAAAAAACAACAACAAAAAGACTTATGCTCTGTCTTGTGCTCATTTCATGACCATAGGCAAGTGTCTTCCTTTTATATCCTTTTTCTGTAAAAATGAGGATAATAATTTCTACCTCATAAATTTATTGAGAATATTTTTTAAAAGAATGCATATATAGTGCTAAGAACCATGACTAGCAAGAAAAAGGCTTGACAACTATTGTTAATTTTATCATTTTTATTAAGAACTAAAGCCACATAGTCCAATATCTGCATTAACATGATTTTATTCTTCCAAGAAACTCTTGTCCAAGAAGCTGAAAGTGCAAATAACTATTTTTTTATTTCAGGAACTTCCTCCAAATCCATATATCCAAACTTTTGACAATCTCTAGTTGCCTCCCTTCTCAGGACAATAGACCATTCAACTGGGCTTATCAAATGAAATGGGCAAAAGACATGAACAGACATTTTTCCAAAGAAGATATACAGATGGCTAACAGACACATGAAAAGATGCTCAACATCACTCATCATCAGGGAAATATAAATCAAAACCACGAGGAGATACCACCTCACACCTATTAGGATGGCTAAAATTAGCAACACAGGAAACAACAGATGTTGGTGAGGATGTGGAGAAAGGGGAACCTTCTTGAACTGTTGGTGAGAATGCAAACTGGTGTGGCCACTCTAGAAAACAGTATGGAGTTTCCTCAAAAAGTTAAAGATAGAACTACTCTACAACCCAGCAATTGCACTACTAGGTATTTATCCAAAGGATACAAAAATGCTGATTCAAAGGGGCAGATGCACCCCAATGTTTACAGCAGCATTATCAACAATAGTCAAATTACGGAAAGAGCCCAAGTGTCCATCAACTGATGAATGGATAAAGAAGATATGGGGTGTGTGTGTGTGCATGTATACACACACACAAAGGAATATTACTCAGCCATCAAAAGAATGAAATCTTGCCATTTGCAGTGATGTGGAACTACAGTGTATTATGCTAAGCAAAATAAGTCAGTCAGAGAAAGACAAATACCATATGATTTCACTCCTATGTGGAATTTAAGAAACAAAACAGATGAACATGGAGGAAGGGAAGGAAAAATAAAATAAGATAAAAACAAAGAGACAAACCATGAGAGACTCTTAACTATAAAGAACAAATTAAGGGTTGATGGAGGGCAGTGGGGGATGAGGTAATTGGGTGATGGGAATCAAGGAGGACACTTGTTGTGATGAGTACTGGGTGTTGTATGTGATGAGTCACTGAATTCTACTCCTGAAACCAATACTACACTATATGTTAACTAACTTGAATTTAAATAAAAACTTGAAAGAAAAAAAAGACTATAGAAGAATAAATTTCTGTTATTTTAAGCCAAAAAACATGACTACTTACACTTCCACACTTCCTTGAAATCCTTGTCTCACTGTGGCCACTGATTTTAAACTATTATGTAAAGAACTTTGTCAGATCCCAATCAGGTTGCTGCTGCAGTGAAAGATCTGTCTTAAACAGACTCAAAAAACAAAATATACATCCTTGCCTTCACCTCCCCCCTCAGAAATGTTACTCAGGCTTCAGCAAAATATTGATCTCCCTTACTGGGTTAAAAATAAATGCAGTTTTGTTTTATGTAGGTATTCTTTTTTGGTGAGTTAGCAGTTGACATTATTATCATTTTCATGCATATAACCTCATTAGTAAGTAATTTTGGCTATTTCAGAATGAAATAAAAATGTTGGGTTTTTTTTCAATGTATGTGCATTATTTATTCAAATGGATATTATGTTGTTAGGACTTCAACATTTATTGTTTAGACATAGGCACTTAAATGAAACTTCACTTTTCTTTTGGCCTAGGAATATCGTAAAAAAAAAAAAAAATCACCAAGATACCTAGAGTACTGGAAGCAAGCAAAGTTTAGGAACCTCTGCTCTAACCTATTCTCTCTGCACACTGTGATTGTACAGAATTTAAAGAAAGATTCCCTAAATCCAGGGTAAAATTGACTTTGTGCCTCTTTCCAACCTTCAACCCTACCAATATTTCTATGGGTTTCTCTCTCCCTTTGAATGTTTTCATATGGATTTCTAGATGCCCAGAAGTCCCCCTATTCTGAGGAAAGTTCTCATTTTAATCATTAGGACGATTAATCTTATACACACTAAAGATGGAGCTGCCTCACTCTGGCAATTTAATTTATTCATTCATTCAACAAATATTTATTGAATAGCAGATATGTGTTAGGCATTGTTCTAGGACTGGAGATACACTGGTTAGCAAATTTATTACATTAATAATTCTAATGCCCTGGCAGCTCATTTGTAATTGGCTAAACATTTTCAAGCATAAATACACACAGGAATGATCATTATTTCTGAAGTAGGTGTCTAATCCAAGTTAAGAGCAGAATTTTCAGCAGAGAAATAGAGACATACCACCTATTATGCTCACATTAAACCAGGACTGGGGTTGGTTATGAAATTTTCAAATGTGTTTTTTCAGCTTTGAGAGAAGCAAATACATGAACGATCAGTCCTATTTTCTCCAGGTTTCCTGCTTTGCTTCTTATCCATTTCAAGAGTTTTCACAAAAATATATTAATTTCTTTATTAGAATCTAAAATCAGTTCTGGATCATTCAACTCTTCTACTAGAACCAAGTGATGGTCTATCCTGTAAGTCCAGCTAATACTTTATCTTGCTGTAGCTCAAATTTTATTTTTCTAAGAACCTCCTGGATACAAGTTCAAATTATCTTTAATATTGTAATGTTCTGAATTATCTTCTGAATATACTCTGAATTTTGCTTCGCCCCCCCCCAAAAAAAACAATTAGAAAACTATATGTATTTTTGAGTACACAGAGAACTACATTGCAGCAATTAATAACAGTCAAGTGAAGGTGTAGAGTTAAATTCTTGTGTGGAGGTTCCTAATTGCTCTGTCTATATTCTACTTTCCTTGTAACAAATTCAGATAAGTGGAGAGGAGTCCACTAAAATGATGCCTCATTTCCAAACCAAATAAACAAACAAAAAAACAGCTCAGAGCTTTTGTACAAGGAGCTCCTGTTTTGCTTGACAATAGATCAATAAGTGTAGTTTTTCAAACCACAATGAGCAAAGCAGTGCCCTGTTACATCTGTGGAACACATTCAAATGCACTGAAGTACTGTTGTTATTATAATTTCAAAAAAAAAAAAAAAAACCCAGAATATGGTGTTTGTCCTTCTCTGACTGACTTATCTCAGTTAGCATAATACACTCTAAGCTCCATCCACATTGTTGCAAATGGCAAGATCTCATTCTTTCTGATGGCTGAGTAATATTCTGTTCTGTATATATACCACATCTTCTTTATCCATTCACCAGTTGATGGACATTTGGGCTCTTTCTGTAATTTGGCTATTGTTGCTAATGCTGCTATAAACATCAGGTGCATGTATCCCTTGGAGTCAGTATTTTTGTGTCCTTTGGATAAATACCTAGTAGTGCAATTGCTGGATCATAGGGTCAAGAAACAGACTCTTAACTATAGAGAACAAACTAATGGTTACTGGAGGGAAGATGGGCAGGGGGATGGGTGATGAGTATTAAGAGGGCACTTGTGATGAACACCAGGTGCTGTATGTAAGTGATGAATCACTAAATTCTACATCTGAAACTAATGTTGCACTGTATGTTAACTAGCTGGGATTTAAATAAAAACTTGGAAAAAAAAACCAGAATAAAGGAACATACCATTCCCTGTGAAAGTCTGAACAAATCATGTTCCCTTTTCACTCCTCTTTGCATATTACTTTCAGGTAAGGATAAGGGGTACCCAAAAAACTTTTGGCTCTCAAAGCCACACCAAACCAAGAACAAGTTTAGTAATTTTTAGGGTCCATCTTTCTTCCTCATACCAAACTGGTGGATATACAATAAGAGAATGATACTGTGACAGGAAAGGGAGTCACCAAACCAGTGACCCTTTGTGACAATAAATGATTCTTTTTTTTCCTCAGGGAAACCGAGGAATGGAGCTTCAGCAAAAGGAGCATTTTTAATTCCCATGGACTTAAAAAAAAGTCCCCAATGTCTCCTAATTTAAGGCAGGAAAAACTCTACATGAAATTCTGTCTGAATGAATCCCCTGAACCTCTAGGGACAAATTTGCAAAACTATATATTGAATTTACTCTTCTGTTTCCTTGCCTAGCAACACTTTGCAAGCAGCACACACAGACACACTGCAAGAGGAAGCTTGGATGAGAAAAAGCCTGCTTTTCTCAATTGTTTCCAACATGTTTCAATCCTGAAGCCTTACCTTCAATACTTTTAATGTCAAGGAAAATTAATGATAATATGCACCCAGGGTTAGCCCTGAACCATTTTTAAAGTCAGATGTTTTTATTCCCAGTATCCTGGGAGTAGCCTTTCAAAGTGTTTCCGACAAGCTCTCCCTACATGGACTCAATGACTCTGGTCTCCTCCTCTGCCCACTTCCTATGCCCTCCTTCGTCCAGACCCACACATTTATACTTTCATATTAATTCAAATCACTGTGCCACTTCTCCTTGGGATTTTGGGGTTAAACTTTAACTCCAAAAGTGATGTAAATATGACTCCCCATTGAGGAGATAGGCATAAATGAAACAGGTAAGAGAGTTACTAAAATAGCCTTTTTGTTAATGACTCATAAAAACACGGAGTTAAAAATATTCTTTCTGTTTTTATCCCCAGGGACTCTGTAATGGAGGAACTACTTTTGATAAATTTCCTTACCTTCAATGTTTTTTCTATATCGTAGCTTCATATAAACTTGTTGATATTTAAGATATTCTTTAAAAAAAAAAAAAAAAACCTAGACCTACCAGAGTCTAGGTTCACATCAACCTTACTCTGGGCTACCTTTTGGCAGATTCTACATGCCCAAAGGGGATGCTGATTAAATGGTTTCTGAACTGGAATGTGCAGCCTAGGTCCTGATTACTAGATGGTTCGAATTCCATCTGTCTATAGAGCTGCCACAAAGCCAGGTGCTAGTTGTTGCCTATATATTAACACAATAATGCAATTCAATTTGCAAAACAGATGCTTAGCTTCTACTATGTGCGCAACACTTCACATGTAAAAAACTTAGAAAGGCTCCTGGCAAATGGTATGATCTCAAAATATGTTACTATTATACACAAATATATGCCTTGATTCAGAATATACTGATGTTTGAGATTCAATTTTACTACCTCTCTGTCTCAGCACTATGTTCTCATGGGATTCTAATTCAGCATCAACTTTAGATGCTGTTAACAAAGGTGAGATGAGTCTTTCAGTAGTGTGATTTAATTCTCCCCAGGCTCTCACACTGGGGCGCTCAGTCCCACTGCCCAGAACGTTTTGGTTGTGCTGCTGGAGAAATGCCATGTCATGTGTTTGCATGAAGGACCTCTGATGACATGTACATCCTATTGGATGAGGAACAAAAAGTTGTTCTCCTGAACTTTGAGAAACAGAAGTGTCATTTCCTTGAAATTCAAGGCATTTTCACTTCCGATAATGATTGATTCAATGTTTTGACCCTCTTCTGAGTAGTAGGGACAGTAATGGGAATTCAGAGCTCTCGATGGCATAGTGTACACTTCTGGCATTTCATCCCTACACCTACCACAGCGAAGGAAGGCTTTAAAACTTCTAAGTAGGTATCCAAAATAACTGAAAACGGACTTGAACAGATAACTTGTGTGCCAGCGTTCATAGCAGCATTATGCACAATAGCTAAAATGTAAAAACAATTCATCAATGGATGAACAAATAAACAAAATGTGACACAGGCATACAATGGAATATTATTCAGTCATAGAAAGGAATGACACACGTTACAACAATAATGGACCTTGAAAATATGCTAAGTGAAATAAGCCACACACAACAGGACAAATGTTGTATGAGTCTACTTATATGAGATATTTCGAATAGGCAAACTTACAGAGACAGAAAGTAGAAAGGAGATTACCAGGGAGGAGATGGCACAGGGAGTTAATGTTGAATGGATACAGAGCGTCAGTTTGGAATGATGAAAAAGTTCTCGAGAAGGATAGTGGTAATAGTCACGTATTGTCAATGCATTTAGTGCAACTGCATTGTATACTTAAAAAGGGTTAAAATGGTAAACTTCATGTTATGTATACTTACCACAATATAAAAAATAATTTTAAAAAGTAGTGTTGCAGGTGGGTGCCTGGGTGGCTCAGATGGTTAAGCGTCTGCCTTCAGCTCAGGTCATGATCCCAGGGTCCTGGGATCGAGTCCCGCATCGGGCTCCCTGCTTCTTGGGAGCCTGCTTCTCTCTCTCTCTCTCTCTCTGTCTCTCATGAATAAGTAAATAAAAATCTAAAAAAAAAAAAAAAAGTAGTGTTGCAGGGATTTAGCGACAACATCATTCACATGTTCTATTGATCCAAAGTAAAGTTAAGACAGTTGAGTGGTGTTAAAAATTGGCTGCTATTTGTCAATGCTAGAAGCGTTTTATGTTTTTTGTCTCATGTTCTTTTTTGCAATATGTACTCAACACTCTTTCTTGACCATTGCTTAGTTTAGGCCTTCATCATTTGTCTTGTGTATTTTGTTCTATACTGCAAAAACCTCCAATAGGCTTCCTAGGTATTCATTACTCAGTTTTTGTGAACAAAACCAATGTCTGATCTTATATCTTATATCTTAACTCTAATTTCTGTCTTAATTATCTTCAATGGCCCCTATAACCTATAATTACAAATAATCAAATACCTTAGGACAATGTCTAATTCTCCTACACACACTTAGACTATGGCCTGACCATTAGCACCAGCTTCCTACTTGCTACCACCGTGTTCCTGCCAGGCTGGACTACTTGTTGCCCTGCCTTCTCCATTCATGACATTTACTATATGTGAAATATATCTTCTCCCTGCCATATTCCCCTTATGATAGCATCAGTCTAAGGCAGCCTAAAACAGCCATCTCCACAAGAGGGATATCCATGACACATGGCCCTGAGAGGTTTTCTCCCAACCAAAGGCCCTTTCACTAGGAAGAGGTTAGAAGAGCACTATCAGAATATGGGACATGATTACAATTTTCACATTTCCATTTCAGTCTAGCTCCTCATTACTTGGTATTGCCTTCCTTTAGCTATAACATCTTCAGTCAGGTTTCAGTAATATGTTTCTCGCCCTTGGGAGTAAGTTTGCTCTCTCCTTAGCTGACTTGTATATTTGTGTTCCGATTCGTTAGGTGTTGAATGCCAGTTTCAGTTTCTGAGGGCAAAACTACCTATGCTTGCATGTCAGAGTACTGTCACACAATGCAACATCCTAGCCCATGCAATATTTAATACATGTTCCTATACAAATTCTTCTAGGTTATTAGCTTCATGGAACACTGCCGGGTGATTTATGTCCTTATCCCCAGGACCTCTGGGAATAGCTGAAATATAGAAACTCTTGCCTCAATGTGATAGTAAGAAATGTGTTATCAGACAAAAATAGAGTTTATTGATTACTATGTAGACATTAAGAATTAGTGAATTCTTTAAAACCTAAACTTCATTGAAACCAGTAACAATTTGTTTACTCATTCAACCAACTAACATTTTATTAAGTACCTACTAGGCACCATTCTAAATTTGGGGGCAATAAAAAAATATGATGTGGTTCCTGCTATCAAGGAACCCAGGAGTATAAGAAGCAGAGATTTAAAGACATGTAACTCAATGTTTTAAGTGAAACGATAGAGTCATTCCCAAAATACTGGGTGGGGTGAGGACTGATGAACAAAACCTAATCTGGACATCCAAGACAGTTCTCCTTTCATTAAAAGACCTTAACTCATAAACTGAATCTTCAAGAATGAATGGTAGTATAATATAAAGAATCATATTGAGGCCTAGTGTTAATCATGAAGAATTCTAATAATTTGAGTAGAAGCATTTTACCTATCACCTATACCCTAGTCTCTCTCCAGGGATCTTATAGAAGAATAGTCTTAAATGGAGGACCCCATGTTTCCTTCATTTTCAGCCAATTGATCTTTGGGGGACTGAAGGCATTTATTTACTTTTAGCTCCTGTGACCAACAGTGAGGATAGAAAAGCAAGAGTATACACTTCCCATATATAAAATTTAAGTAATTTGGAACTCAAATGTCTGGCATAGGACACCACAAAATTTGGCCATGGCTTATTCAGGATAAAAATGGACAAGACCATGCCCTCAAAAGTATAGGAACAAAATCCTCTCCTTCTGCCCATTTTCACCAAATGAATTTTCCTGATAATGGGAAGGGTAGCCATTGGGATAAAATAGAGGAAGCATTCTGATAAAACTTTTGTGAATGTTTCTCTGTCTACATCAGATTTGAATCCAGACTTGGCTGACAGGTAGGGCATGTCATGTGGAATATCATGTGACTACTATAATCTTCTCATAGACTCTGCCTAAAAATGCCCTTTGACTTTTTTAATATTCTTTTAAGTTATCCCAGAGCCCCAAAGGGTCACTACCATAAAATATTTGGAGATAATTCCTAGTAGCCATGACAAACAGGAATCTGTTAGGCAAGTGGGTGAAGGGGTAAGAGCATTTCAGACAGAGCAAAGACACAAAGGTGTGGAATCACACAGCCAGCTACACACTACAGGGCAGGTGTTGGTTGGAAAGATTATGCAATTAGAAGCAGATAGGGGCCGATGGAGGCCTTTTACTCCACAGTAAGAAAACTGATGCTGTAGACAATTATATCATATTGAGGGCTTTAACAAGGAGAGTGAACATCAGATATGTGTTTAAAGAGTTTATTTAGTCTATTAGCTATTTAGAAAATGGAATTGATGGGAAACAAAGGCTAAATGCCCAGAGACCACCTAGAAAGACCACAAGAGTTAAAGCAAACTAGAACAGAGGCAATAGAAACAGAGAAGGGGTGGGGACATACTCAAAAAAATACTTCGGGGTTTATTGGATGTGGCTGGTGAGGGAGAAGTCTCAAGAATTGCTCCTAACTTTTTGGTTTGGTTAGAAGAACTAGGTGGATGGTGTTATCATCAACTGAAATAAAAACTGGAAAAGGAAGTATTTTATAGGGGGAAATTAAGAGCTCTGTGTGAGTTGTGCTGACTTTTAAGGGCATATAAGACATACAGGTGAAGGCGTTGGGTGAAGAATCTAGACCTAAGAAAAAATTGCCAGCAATAAGCATATAGGTAGTACTTAAAACCATGAGGCCTGATGACATCAGCCTAGGGAGGGGACAGACTGGCTGAAAATAGAAAATGTACCCTAGGAGGACAGACACAAAAAAGATTAAGAGTCCGAGAAGAAAGGCAGAACACTACAGTGTGACAGAATTCAAGTTTTGAAACTGATAGTTTAAGGACAACAGAGGGGCACCAGGGTGGTTCACTCGGTTAAGCATCAGACTCTTGATTTCAGCTCAGGTCATGATATCAGAGTCATGAGATGGAGCCCCACATAGGACCCTGAGCTGAGCTTGAGATTCTCTCTCTCCCTCTCTTTTTGCCCGTCCCTGCACTCACACTCAAATAAATAAATAAATAAATAAATAAATAAATAAATAAATAAAATCTTTAAAAAAATAAAGACAAGTCAGCAGAATCAACTTCAACAGAGAAGTCCAATAGTATGTGTACTGAAAATGCCAATTTGGCCATTACTGACATTTTGAAAAAAATTTCCGTAAATTGGTGGAGGCAGAAGCCAATTTTCACTGGGAATAGAGTACATGGAAAGTGAGTTAATGGCGATAACTTTTCTTCTGCTGGTGTGTAAGAATGTAGAGCTTTGTTCTTCCAAGTTCAGCAATACAATATTCTAAGGTCTCTAATACAGAGGTTGAGTCTTAAAGACACTTTGTTGTTGTGGTGTGGTGGTGAGGGTGGTGGTTATAGTAACAGTGGTGATGGTGGTGGTGATGGTTTCTGTTTCTTATTTTATTCTCCACACCTCCAGTTACCTGGACTGTAAGTTTGTTCATCTGATTTTCTGGGAGGCAGCAGATAATACACGATCTTTTATCTGCCTATGGATAAAAGATATTTCCACAGCAAGAGCCTCTCAGATTTTCCTGGAGAAAATAGAACTCAATCTCTTTCATAGTTACTCACCATCTTGTTTTCCTTACTTCTTGATTTTTTTGTCATTCACAGAGAGAGAGAAAGAGTAAAGAGAGTAAGGAGAGAGAGGGTCCTCTGCAGTCCTTCTGACACTCTGACACTCCCCAAAACATAGAAGACAATAAGCCCCATGACTGTAGGGGCTGTGAATCTGTTCCTCACCAAGTGAAAAGTACTTAGTAGTGAATAAGTGAATGAATAATGCATCTCTGATGTCATTCTTGTTACACATATTTTCATGTTTCTTTGTAGGATTGTAAAATCCTAGAAAGCAGGAACTGCCTTATGTTTTATAGCATTTTTGGTGCCTTATATAGCACCCAACTGCAAACTACGTAGTTAAGGAATTTTTTTCAGTGGTTGAATGAACTCATACAGAATTATGTAAAACAGAAGAGGGAGTGCTCAGCACTGTGAGACATAAATCCAAAGAATAAAAATAGTTCCTGCTCTTGAATAATTGGAAGAACTAAACTAACATACATGAAAAAGTTTGGAGAAAATGTTAACACCGTTTCTGGCCATAAAAATATTCATGGTGATTAAAAATCTGTGAGCTCTAGAATTGGCAAAAAAGTTTAGAAGAAGAGTTAAAATTTTATTTGGCCCTTTAAGAAGAGATTGGCTTTAAATAAGTGAAGGGAATATAAATCCAATATCTGGGTTGGCAGTGCGAAACTGCAAGAAAATCCAGGACGAGCCCGGCATAACATGATGGAGAGGGCAGGGGGGAGCCCAAGGTAGATGGGACAGGGAAGGGATTGGCAGCGTGAATGAAAATGGAAGCTCTACTCTTTGTTGGAGAGGTAGGAAAAGATGGCATAAGGTCTATGAATATATTTCAATCCCATATTCCTTTCTGTTGAAAATGTGTAGAGAAAATACGTTGTACATACTGTTCACTGGTTCGAAACCCAAGTTTCTCCTCACAGTGTCACGGTAGAGCTAGCGCAACCACCGACTTGGCAGGGCCTCATGATTTTCCCAGTCAAGCGTGCAGATGCTGTGATGAATATGGAAGGCAGTCTGGGAGAAACACACAGAAACAGATTTATTTTTTAGTAACATTTATTTCCTCTTGGCTCATCAATATTGATACAACTGATAAAACACAACATGAAAAGACAGAAAAGCATCTCTTCTCACCAAAGAGAAGAGCTGAGATGGAATGAAACTGAGCAAAAGGTTGAAAGTACTTAAGTGGAAACTCTTGTAATGCTGCTAATTCGTTTCCTACAGACAACAGAATGCTTCTGAAATAACAAATAGGAGTAACCGCACATGAATAAAGAAGTCACTAAAAGCATTCTTTCCCATGTATTTCTAATTAAGAAAAAAAGCCCATTCAGTAATAATGTAACAAAATCTTAATCGTGCTATTTATGGTGTTTATGAGTATTTGTTCTATTTTGAAGGTTCCTCTATGAATTCCATTTTGGCAGTTATTGGAATTTTAAGAGATCATCATTCACATGGATATATTTTTCATAGGGTTTTAGTTTGCCACACTCATTGTAGCTAACAAAGAAATTACTGCCTTTCATTTTAACAGTGCTAGCAGTGCTTGGCATATAGTAGATATTCAATATATATTTGTTGAGTTCAATTCTGAGAAGATTTATTTGCTTTGCAGCTTAACATGTAATATAAAATGACTAATTTCTAGAGAAACAACTTTTTTTCCCCATACTCTCAAATTTTCCATACTCTCAGTTTAAAATTTGCTTTGTTTTCTTTGTTTGCAATAACAACAATAAGACATAATGATAATAACTTATTCTGCTCTCTTCTGATGGTAAATTCCATAAGAAGGGAAATCTGGACTGTTTCGTTGGCTGCCTGGCATATAATAGATTCTCAACAAATATTTTTTAAATAAATGAACAAATAAAATTGACTTCCTTGACACTTGTGTGTGTGAGAAATATTCTTAGTAACTTTAATACATGTACACATTTACCTCCCCAAATCTAATTGTACTCATAATTTCTTTGAGACATCTCTTAAGACTGTCTTGCTTAGAACTATTCAAAATGGTGTTTTTTAACTACCAAAAAAAAAAAAATGAACAGAATTAGGATTTATCTAATTTAGATGAACTAGACACAATTCAGAATTTTCAGGAATTAAATGTATCAACTAATTCCTTTCATTTACTAACTATTGAAAACCTACCTTGGTTTCTAAAAATTTCTGAAGGAATTCCAAATTAAAAATCATAAACACAGCAAAATAAGCATCAGTCTTGATTTAATATTCTTAATTGGGTTATATTTAAATAAGAGAGACTATTCTGCTCTATTGGAATATGAAAACCTTATTCAGGAGCCAAACAAAATGAAAGAGTGCTTTTCCAGAAGTATTTCAGCCCAATCCTCATAAAAACTTGTGTGGGCTATCCATTATTTGCTGCAGTTTGGAAACTTTTTAGACTTTGGAACAATTCCTTCAGAGAAAAGGGTTTGCAAAGAAGTAGTATGTAAAACAGATTATTAGAGTTGCTCAAGTGGCAAGTGGGGGTGGGTGGGACACCATGAGGATCTAGGGAATCCAGTTATGCACAGGGAATTGGGGACTAACAAGAGCTTGATTCTAAGCACAAGACTCCACTAACAAGACTGCCCAGGTGACCTTCCAAGCTTCAGAATTCTCATCTGTAAAAGGGAAAATATGACCTATCTTATGGAATTGAGATGACTGTTTGAGGTATTCAGTGTAAAGCCTGAGATGCAATAAGCAGTCACCAAATGGTATAATGGCAGAAAATGTTGGTACTCCACTCCTCTCCTTGGATCTCTATTCAGCATTTTAGTGCACTTCACCCAACTCCTCCCCTTCAGTGAGCACTTACACTTGCTTTTGGGAGAACCCAGGCAGGGATAGGTGAAGTGCCTGGAAATTCACATCACCAACCCATCTGGTCCACCCCATGGCCCTTACCCAGTGACTGAAAAGTACTGAAAGGAGTATTTAAGCCTTACTATTCATTATACTACCCCACTTCAGGGTCAAGCTAAAGCCATCTCTGGCACTTGGACTTAAAAAAAAAAAAAATTACTCCCTTACTTGTCTTCTTGCTTTTCCCTGTCCTGCTGCCCTACTCCCTTTATAGATCTTCCTGGGTGTGCTTCTTTAGCAAAGAACTTACACATGAATACCCTCTTTAGGGCCAACCCTAGGCTACACAACCTAAATGGGGATCAATGGATGTTTATTAGCATGGGATACAAGGTACTGAATAAAAATCCCAACCTCATTTTCAGACACTCAGCCCTGTTACATCCTCTTCATGGCTACTCTAACTCTGCCCCGGAGAAGCCTTGGGGCTCCCAATACACCATGAATGTACATGCCTCCCTTTTTTCTGTTAGAATGCCTTTCTCTGTGAGAAATGCCTAGTCATCCTTCAGGACCCTCTTCAAATGTTCCCTCCTCTGTGATATGCCCTGAAATCCCAGCAGAAATAATTGCTCCCTCTGTGAGTGTCCTTAAATTGTATCCATATCTCTTCTATAAAATACACCACATTGGTTTTTTTTTTTTTCAGATTTTATTTATTTATTTGACACAGAGAGAGAGAGACAGTGAGAGAGGGAACACAAGCAGGGGGAGTGGGAGAGGGAGAAGCAGGCCTCCCGCGGAGCCGGGAGCCCGATGTGGGGCTCGATCCCAGGACCCCGGGATCATGATCTGAGCCGAAGGCAGACGCTCAACCAACTGAGCCACCCAGGCACCCCTAAAATACACCACATTGTATTGGTGAGTGTCTGGGAAATTTTTGAGAAGATTGACTTCATACTACTCATTTACCTTTGCATTTCATCTAGTTCCTCTCCGGCCATCCTTCCACTCCCCTTCATCCTTGTCACATACATGTCCAAGACCCTTTACCCAAACCCATATAACTACATGAGTTTTGGAATTCAAAACTTTCAGCACTTAGAATGGTATTAGAGGCCATGTACAACATCTTACAGAATATTCCTAGCAGGTTCTGGGGTGGTACTTCAAAGCTGAATACATCACAGTTTCTTCAGTGAGAGAAATGAGTATTTACATTAAATGGGATAAATAAAAAATGCATATAGCCTCACATCCATTCAGGTCATGTTTTGCAACTAAATGAATTCAGGATTTTTAGAGCTTTTTGGATTTCAGATTTAAAATAAGAGGTTGTAGACCTTTAATAGAAGCTCAATATGTGCTTATTGAACTGGACCCAAGAAGACATTCTCTCGTTGCTGTTTCCATTTAATTTCCTTCCCACTTAAAGTTACTAAAAGCAGCTTTTTTAAAGCTCCTGGATACAACTGCTTTTTACCAGAAGCCAAGATGAACTGCCCAAATTATCAGATTTCCTTACTCAATTCCTAGAGAAACAGATTATACTGTTTTGCTGCTTCTCTGAATATCAGACCTATGAAGGAAAGTCTTCTATGTCAATATATAAAAATTGCAGAACCTTGGAACAGTCAAATACAGTAATTTACAAAATCTGAGGCTAGCAAATTGCTTTAATGTGACTTTCCCTCGGTTTGTACCTGGCTAATAATAATCTCAGACACAAAAACTAAATCCCCCAAAGAGATGGAATCATATTTGATGGCTGGAAGCATTTTAGAGGTCACCTAAAATCACTTCATTTAAAAAATGATGAAACCAAGGCTCAGAGATGCTAACTGACTTTCTCAGGTTTACATAGTAAGTTAGTAAGCAATGCTGAAACTAGAATCAAGATCTCTAGAAAGAGTCCCCTTTTCTCCATGCTATCTTGCCTCGATAAAATAGGAGTTCCTCTGACCCTGATCCTTGTAGTCTCCTATTCCAAAGGCATGTTATCCTATTCTATTCTCTGAAAAACTGTGTTGCATGCATGGTACACTTCCTGGTTCTGCATACCAAGACTGTCATTTGAAAACAGTGATAGTAGTAGCTTTCCCTTTACTGAGTCTATATAGTATGTCAGTCTCCACTTGGGGCCTAATAAAAGGAAAATATAAATGGAAGATAATATTACCATGAGCAATTGTGGTTCTAACAGGCATACATTAAAGGCTTAATAAAATTATTTTTGAAATATTCTTAGATTTTTTTTAAAGTTACACTTACAGTGAAATAAAACATATTAGGCTTATTAATCAAACTCTTAATATAAAATGATTCCAGAGTTCAAGACCCTTATAACCACTTTATTGAAATAATGTCAATAAAATAATGTATTTAAATGCTACACACAAGTGTGCCTGGATGGCTCAGTCAGTTAAGCATCTGCCTTTGGCTCAGGTCATGATCTCGGTGTCCTGGGATCCAGCCACCCTCCACACGCACACCGCGGGTAGGGCTCCCTATTCAGTGGGAAGTCTGCTTCTCCCTCTCCCTCTGCCACTGATCCCCCTACTTGTGCTCTCTCCCTCTCCCCCTCCCCGTCAAATAAATAAATAAAATCTTTAAAAATAAATAAATAAATGCTACACACATTTTAATTTGCTGTCTCTGTAGTATCACTTAAATAGGGATTTTGAACTAAATTCTAATCATGAAATTTAAACATGAAAAGATCAGTTCAAGGAAATAGTTATTTTAATGTATATACCATAAACCTTGAACATGATTTTAAATATCATCACCTTATTTAAGGAGTTGCAAGTATTTCCCATTTCCCAAAGCATTAGGCACCACTGAACTTCATAAACTTCAGGAAGAAGTTATAATTTTTCAGCTGAGTTTTATCTACAGAAAAACTAAGTTGCAGTGAGAGGGGGAAAAAGAACTTTGCATCTCTGTTTCCTATCACATCATAGTATCCGGAGAGGATTTCCTCCTCCACTGGCCACCCTCTTCCTTCTTATTTTGGAGAAAGTGAAGAGAAATTAGGACAAAAGTGTAGTTGTGAGTTCACACCTGCCCAGAGAATGCGAACATACAGGGGATGTGAAAATAAAGAAAATGAAAGTTTAAAACATCAATTTCCCTCCACTTTAGGCCATTTGAATTACAAACAAAAGAATCTCAAGATGTTCTCCCATCAGTTTATTCCTTTAAAAAGTAATGATTACCTTTAGGGAAAACATGTGAATAAACCCCTCCAGCAAGAGGTAATCATAGCATTGATTCTTTCATTACCACACCAAGTTTCATTTGGGTTTCTTAAGAGAATGGCATAGCTCCATGTTTTCATTTGACTAATGATCAAATTCCCCAACCAATGTAATCAGAACAACTAGGTCACTGAGCACTCTTAATTAATGAGAAATTCAAAGCCAATTTCATACACCACCTAGGTTTAATTTTCCATTCACCCTGCGCTATTAATTTGAAGGCAGTAAAATTGCTCTAAGATGTTTGGCCAAAAGTAAGATGTTTTTACTCAAATTTATCTTTAAAATGGCCATTGGCACATAACCGTTAGTTCCACCCTCCCCCAACATACACAGACTTCAAGTATCTCTGTAAACATGTTACGTGAAATGATTTATTCTATTGATTACGAGAATAGCCAGTAAAAAGTGAGAAGCACCAACTTGAAGTGTCAAACAGGCAAAGATAATGTGGAGAAAAGAACTAAGTAAAAACAAATGCAAGGATTTTTGTTTTGTCTTTTCCCCACTATACCTTCAGTACCTAGGACAGTAGCTGGCCCATACTAGGCACTCTGTAAAAATTTACTGAATGAGTAATTGCCCTGTTCTTCATCACTCATACTTGCCATATAGTCCCAGGTATTGCCTTTGAAACTCCATTAGCCTTCTCTACTGGACACAGCCAGGGAGACATCAACCCTGCAGGCTGGTACCACAGAGCACCCACTGACAGACCATCTCTAGAGTCACTACAACATGAAACATCTGCTAGCACTCAGTATACTAAGCTGGCTTTCATAAAAGTGTCCCCCACTTCAATTCAGATGTTACCTAGAAGTCACTTTTTTTTATGCCCATGTGAACAATTGAGATTTGATGTATAGCAGCCTGGATTCAATCAGGAGATGGAAGGTTACCCTCCAGAATGGAGGCAAAGAACATGTGATTGGTACCAGTGGTGTAGACACACAAAAGTGATGAGAGCTCTCTAGGTTGCAAAGGGAATCTGGGAGCCAGTGGAGTTGGGTGGTCTTGGACACTGGTCCAGGCAAGAAGCCTTTGGGACACCAGTTCCCATTTCAAGAGGGGTATAGAAAGGTTATCATCAGACAAAGGCTGTGAGGTGGCTGAGGATACTGAGCCCATGGCTGGGGCAGAGCCCCACCACATATTTGCACTCTGACACCATGGAGACTGCCCATCCCCACTTCCATTTGCCGCAGCAGGAAATAGCAGGAAAGCCCATTTCCTACAATGTCACTCCAGAGCCTTTTACTGAGAAAAGTTAATGATACGCTTACTGTGAAAGGAGAGAAAGCTAAAGGAATCGCCTCTATTATCACAGGGCATATATTAAAGAGTAAGTCTGGAGCTAAAACGCAATAAATTAATAACGGCACAGACTGTTACTTCGAAAAATAACATTGTGTGCTTGTTTTTGTGTATGGGCCAATTGACATGTACAAACCTAAGTCCCAACTGGGACATAAAGCAACCTCCGGAGAACTGTCTCCCTAAGTAGGCATATTCCTAGAGGTTACCTCAAAGTAAACTCTCAAATTGGGGGCAGGTCTAAACCGATAACCAAGTCAGGTTTGGAAACATTTCTTCTGAAATATATCCAGACAAGGCCCTATAATAACCAACTGTCCTAAATAGCAGTAAGACTTTACCAACAGTATAATGATTACAATTATCATAAAGAATCAATCCATTCCCATTCTCCTGATTCTGATATTTATGCCGACCGTGAAGTTGTCTAGAGGACATTGTTGTGTTTTTTTTTCTTCATTACCTAAAATTACACAATATTTCAATAACTCAATTCTTCACCAATGAAAGTCTCACATATATCATACCAAACTACTTGCTACATCCATTGCAGTGTAAAAACCAGCCCTCATTGTTTTGACCCTTAGGTCAAAGGATCCTTTGATTCTTAGGCATATAGAAAGTATACATAGCTCCAACAACAAAAAGCATTATAATCCATTAAGTTAAGAATTGGCAAACTCTCCAGCGAGTTTCTATATATCTGAAATTATAATAAGGGAAATAACTCAAACATTTTTATTTCTAGAAATTCCCCTCATCTCCAGGTCTTAGAAACATGTTCCTCAGGAAGTCAGTTTAATCTTTCATGCACACCCTTTGGCTTTCCTGAAAAATAACAATTTCTGATAATTGCAAGACTGCTTCAAAACTTTAAGCATAGAAGAAGAAAATAAAAGGAGTCAATTTTACTCTTTAAGATAAACCAACTCTAGAGTTTGTAATTTATCCATCTTTCCCTAAAATAAGTAAATAAAAAAGAAAGTCTTCATATTACTTTGTGACTCTGGAACTTTGGGAGGATCCAGAAGGCCAGAGTCATAAAACCTATTAAATATTCTTCTACAACATGACCTGAGGGGAAAACTCCAATAAAACTCATGGAAATATTAGAGTGTAAAGTGAAATGTTTCTCCTCTAACAGTGAATATCACCTTGAAAGACAAAAAATTAGTTAATAAAGAGTAGGCCCCCATCTTGAATTTTCTGGAATAATCCTGATTATACCATGCTTCCTCGAGTATCCCCTTAGTGCATTTCTAAATGTATTTGTTTTAAAACAATTTTCACTTAGATTAGCCAGGTACCACCGTGGAGGAAGATTTAAATTCCTCTTGAAAAGAGGCTTGATACATTGCTTTTTTTAAAAAAGATTTATGTATTTTGAAAGAGAGAGCATGGGGGGCGGGGAGAAGCAGAAGAGGAAGGAGAGAGAGAAAGGATCCTCAAGCAGACTCCCCGCTGAGCAAGAAGTTTGACACACAGGTCTCCATCCTAGGACCCTGAGATCATCACCTGAGCCAAAACCAAGAGTCAGCCACTTAACCAACTAAGCCACCCATCAGATGTTCCTGATAAATTGCTTTTTACTGCCCAGGGAAGGTCTGGAAAAACTTGGTGAAAGTTAATAAATTATGCTCTCAGTTTGTAAATTTTTATATTTTCAACTGTTAATTTATTAAACGTTGTCAGAACCTCGATTTTCCTATAGCTCCAGGAACCCCTCCTTGTACAAATGCTTGCAACAACTAACAATTAATGAAGCATTAGAGGCAAAGAACATATGTTTTGATTAGTTATGCCATATGTGCGGTTCAAACTCCAACTATGTAGCTGGGAAAGAGTATACACTTAGACCCTAACCTACAGGTGTGTTAATCTCTACTATTCAAACTCCAGGCTCATTTTAATAAACTGGAAAAAAGCAGCTGGCCTTATTGATTTCTAATTATCTATTACATGATTTATAACCAGAAATAGCGAGTGTCCATTTCTCAAGAATCAGATAATAGTTATAACTGCGCAGTTCTACTGGAGGATTGATCTATACCCAGGTTTAAGAGCGCAAGAGCATTACTTGAATAAAATGTTCACTGAGTGACCACATGCTATGTGTCTATATGTGTCATAAGATGTTAAATTTGCCTTTTCCTATGTTCTCAGAGTTTCTGCTGAATAACCAGTGAATATCACTTATGGACAACATGTTAAGATACAAAGAACTAGTTCTGAAACCCTTGGCTATCACTCACTTTTGAGTCTCACAGCGCAATAGCAGAGGGAAAGGGCCATTTGCCACATTTAAAGCTAAGGAAGGTAGCTTTTGAGAACCACACAGAGAGCTGGAGTTTGGGGTATGCAGTCTTATGACTAACTGTCACCTAGAAAATTCGACAGTCAGGAGGATGGCTGCAGTTTCCCCTGAAGATGAGAGAAGAGATGGCTAGGTGGGAATAGGAGTGAGCTGCACTTCCACGAACAGCAAGGTGAATGTGCTTGTTTCCCATGCACCAGATATGGGTCTGACAAAAAGCACACCTACAGGAAGGTGTTCCCAAAATGATTCCAACAGTCTGGTGGGATGGATCTCTAGAGAGAAGTTTCAAGCAATGAGGGCATTATCTAGAACAAAGATTTACAAATACAGCAACCCGGAAAAACACTGCACAGGAGAAAGTCAGTATTTGGAAACCTGCCCCAATTGAAAGCATTTTAACAGCCAAGAGAAACTATTTAAGTCACCCCAGTTATATACAACCCTTTTGCTTCCTTTACCTGTCTCATCCCTTCTCCATTCTTCCCTACCCCAAAAGGCTAAAAGCAGGGAATGGGGAAGGAGGAAAGTATCAGAGGGGATAATGAAAAAGACAGCCTGCACTCCTCATCCCGCTGCACAGCTTGGGACCTGAGTCAAGCCTGACCTGGAGGAGAGAAGTTGGACTGCATGAGATTGTGAAACTTTGGTATTAGACAAGACTAGATTTTTCAACTCCTGAAAAATGAAATAGTTCTATTTATTATTACCTGAAAGTAACTGGGAAAGAGAGCCAAACAAAGACACAAGGCCAAATAGGGAACAAAGCACCAGCTTTGTTAACAGCTTGATGAAGCCCATTAATACCTCAAAGCAATGGTCTAATGAAAGCTGGATGGAAACCATACCTTGTATTGGAATCGCTAAATGAAGTTTTTTATTTTTTCCCCACCCCTCCAATGAGTCTGTGGGTACATCACCCCCAAATGTGAGGGTGGGTCTTTACTGCTGCAATCTAAGGAAAATCCAACATAAAACATGCCCATCAATGCAGCAACAAAGGCAAGAAGAGACAGCAGGAAAAACCATATTTTTCCCCAGCGTCCAGGACTGTGCTGCCTGTGTTGTCTGGTCTATGTCTGGGAAATATCCCAGTACCAACTGTCATATGGATGAGAAGGATCTGAAGATCTTCCTGTAGGAGAGGTAGGGGTCCTGGGATAAAGGGTAGGGAGTGAAGGCAAACTCACAGGACTGGTGGAGCCTGAAGGTCCTGAGAAGCTGGGTCCTATCTCAGGCTCCACAGGAAGTAGAAGGACTGCCTACTCAGGGTCATACTTCACCCTTTAATATGGTGACATTTCGCCACGTTACCTTAGTAGAAAAACACGGCCCTGTGTCTGATCAATCTGAGCATATTTCTTCCTTGAGTAAGGGCAAGACTTTGGAAGGAAGGGGAAGGTGGAGGAAAGTTTTCTCCTCTGAGGGACAGAAACAGCTCCCATAACCTTACTTGATAGCTTTCTGGAAAACTGCTTGTAAAAACAGACTTAGCTCCTTTGATGAAATGACACTTATGAACTAGAGTGAATAATTTGTCTGAAGTCACCTGATTAATAGCTCTACTCCCTACTTCCCTTTATGCTCTGAACACTTAATGTTTGCTAATGATGCAATTCCATTACCCAAGTTTCTGGCAATTTAAACCTCATCATGTCTTCTTCTGACCTACTCTAAGAAGTCTCAAATAATAAGACAGCTCTTCACAAGTACCTATTTTATGGGCAAAGCTCATAGGAGAAAATAAATGTATTCCAATTCGTGGTGATACCAAACTCAATTGTATTATTTAATACCTGTGTGAAATTCACAATCTGAGTCTGGACCAAAATGCCACAAATCAGAGTGAAAAGTTTCTAACTTTTCAGATTCTTCACATATATCAATAATAATGACAATGATAGCACACCGTTTTTTAAGATTTAATTTATTTATTTGACAGAGAGAGAGAGTACAGGCAGGGGGAGTGGCAGGCAGAGGGAGAGGGAGAAACAGGCTCCCTGAGCAGGGAGCCTGATGTGGGGCTGGATCCCAGGACACTGAGATCATGACCTGAGCCGAAGGCAGACACTTAACTGACTGAACCACCCAGGTGCCCCGATAGCACACCTTTATTGTTTATCATGAACCAGGCACTCAGCTAAGCACTTTATATACTCCATACTGTCTATATACCCACAACAACCTAGAATCCATTCTTTTTTCATCTACAGGAGATGAAACAGTTTAGCAATTATAAATGACTTATCCAAACACATACAGCTACAAAGTGGTCCAATCCAGGTCCTTAAGATTTATACCAAAATGCCTCTCATTAGGATGCAGGATATCCGGAGTTTTGATTCTTACATTGCTACTGCTAGTGCCTTAAAGAAAACATGTTTTATATTGGTGATATAAAAAGGTATGCATGCCTGTTTCAGTTGTTTCCTTATTGGCAATTACTACCAAATATGAGTGGTCATTTTGAGATAACTTAAAAAGAATAAATGAAAATGTTTCAACAGCCCTTTATCAGTCTTCCAGGAACCTTTGGTGATTAACATTATTTTAAGCTAGTAGCTTAAAATGTTGGTTTTATTTATTATACTGAATATTTACTTCTGTGTGGGCAGTACAGTTTTATATTTCTGATAGAAATTTTACTTTAATTAGAATAGAAGGTGATATGTTTGTGTGTATGTTGTCTTGCTATATTTTAAATGTTTATGTCAAATGGCAACAAAATGCTTTCTGCCTTTTGTTGTATATATGTATATATCCTATATTCCCATCAAGATCCAAAGAACAAGAACCCTATACTTGCCTTCATGACAGCTAATATGGAGAAATCTTCGAGGTTAAATAAAGAATTGTTGTTTTATCTCATTCATAAGGATTCAGAAGAAGAAGAATATGACTCCAAAAAAGGTAACAGTAGTTTAGGAATGACTAGAAATGTTTCAGTTGTTACCTCCTACAGATAAAGTGCACATGGTCCAGCTCTATCTCCTGATTTCTTTAAAATCTGAGTGTCCAATAAATATACACCCCATAGTAACGGTGCAAACAAGACGCAGCATTCTGGGCAGCATTTGTATTCCAGGAAATGAAGGCTGAAGCCCTTTTGCTGCCAATACCTCACCTCAAACAGCTTTGGTGGCACTGAGTGTGTCTGAAGACCTGTTTGGGCCACTGGCACCCTAGAGTGCCAGTTCTGGAGAGGCTCAGCAGGACCAGAGGACCCCAAGAGATACCGAGGAGGGCTGGCCTCTGAGTTCACATGCTCCTTCCCTACTCCCTTTCTTTCCTCTCAGCTTCCAGTCAGCCTCAGAGAATTCACTGAGTCAGAGCTGCACTGAGTGCCACTGGACAAGAAAGACCCCTGAGTAACTGTATCAGAACTAATGCACATCCTTCAGTAGCACAGCCTGGAACTCAGTGTGGCTCTGGGGTCATCCTTAGATGCACCTGCGCCGATTCCTTTCTCCTTTTCCAAACCCTGAGCAAACATAGGACTCTCAAGGCAAAATTAGAAAAGTTTTCCTTGGGGGATGTTGTCTGGGTCCTTACAAGGCCTCTGTCCCCCAGTGCTGAAGCAAAAAAAAATCAGCAGGATTGGGGATCCTTACTGGTTACTTGCTGCCCAGGGAATTTCCGAGGTACTTTTCCACCTTTACTGGGGAACATACCAGAAATTCTCCTCCTTGGCTTACTTTCTAAGCACCTAAATATGGTTTACTAAGTACAAGACCTGAAGCAGTGCATCTGACTCCATCCAGCGCATTTCCCCAAGGCACTCTTCCTGTGCGTGTCTAAGTGAATGGGATGAGCTGAGCTGTCAGGTTTGTGCTGATTCTATTGCAGCTCAAGGCACAAGCCCATCTCACAGAGCCCTGGAATCTTCCAGCTGCTCCCAGACTCTTCCTCTTCCTGGCACATGAGTATGAAGGACACAGTCACAGAGAAGGCTGAGCCTTGGAGAGGTAAGTAAATGTTAATTTACATTTCAAAGGTGTTTTTACCTGTTTCAGGAAGACATATCTTTCGCTCTTTAAACACCCATCTACAATCAGCTCTGATGCCGAATGGACCTTGATCCACCTCTCACAGATTTGCTAGAGAGCTTTAAACCCTCCTAATCTCAGGCTGGATCACATTTGACTGGTAAAGTTTTTAGCTGAGTATTAGCTGCAATCGCCACTTCATTTGATCATTTAAATAGAGGATTGAATTTTTTTTTTTTCTCTTGACTCCTTTAACCTTCTCCTTATTAACAAAAAAAGGCCTTAGGTCAGGAGGCTGGCAGGGATATCTAGGGAATTACTGATCTCTTTGGAGAAAAGCTCTGTATAAACATAAGGTATTATTGCATCTGACCGTTCTAAGACCAAGCTTTCTGCCCTTTACAAAACTTCCACCTCCTTTAGGGCTTTATGAATAATTGAAAGCACCATATTTGTGTCTTCCTAAGTACTTCCTACATAGTATTACAAGATAGTTTAGTAGAGTAGAGACAGATTGCCTGGGCTCATACCCCAACTCTGGTAATTTCTAGGTTTCTTAACCTTTCTGTGCTTCAGTCCGCTTATCTGTAAAATGTTCATTTAATGGGGCTTCCCTAATAAAAAATTATGCAGAATGAGTTAATATATGTAAAGCATTAAAACAGTCACTGCCACAGGTTTGGATTCTATAATGTTAGCTATAATTTCTTAGAAAAACCTGTCTAAAATTGAGACAGAGAGGGACTGGACTCAGGTCCCCTCAAACCCTAATTGCCAAATGCAGCATTCCAGGCGAGTTAAGTCTGTGCCCTTTAGTAGCATATCTTGCAGGAATGTGGAGGGAGGATGCTTACTGAAAGGAGGAGGCTTACTACAAAGACTGGCAAAAACCCGACCAGTCTGTGCCAAGATAGACCCCAGTACTGACCTTTCACCAACTCTTTCCCTCATTATAATACTAAGAACCAAGCCAGGGATGGAGATTTAACGTACTAATTAGACATGCAACACATGAAGAAGCATAACCTTTAAATGCATAAATGCTAATAGACCCCCACCTCTACTTGCTCAGATGTCAACCTTCTCCCACCTAAGTTTCTTTAAAACACTCTTCCTGACCTCTCCTTGGGGAGTGGGCCTGAGGATTCTCTCCTTTTTGCTGCCTCCATTGTGCTTAAGCGTAAGCCCTGATAAAGCCTTGCCTGGAACTCCCAAGTTGGCCTCTTACCAATTTCTATTGTTTAGAGAGCCCAAGGGCCCAGCTCAGCATCAAAATGCTGTATCTTAAAAATTCAAAATGAGGTTAAACACTGAATTTTTACTCTTTGAAGTTATCCATCATCAGGATGTGTCAACCTCAGCAATAAGCTCCACGTGTGTAACCTTGAGAAAACCCTTTATTTTTTTCTTGAGTTTTGGTTTCCTAGTCTGTAAAATGGAGACAAGAGTGATGCTTACTTCATAGGATTGTGTCTAGCAAATGAGGCAAAGAATGGGAAACTGTGTGGCGAAATTCTGAGACCTGTCACCTAGCCCAAAGCCAGAAGAATAATGCCTGCCAAGGGAAGTCAGGTAATACAGAGCAGACAGAGTTGCTCTTTGCAAGGCCACAGTATTAATGATCAGGTGAACAAGGTCTAGCTTTGGACCTCCAAAAGGCTGACACAGAAATGGTTGAGAAATCAAAGTCAGTGTAGGTCAGAGAGGAACAGAATACAGAAGAATAACTTTTTGAAGCAAATAGGAGAATATTCCCAATATTTTTTTGTCCTCAAACAAGGTCCTTCTAGTGTAAAATATGCCTTCATCTTTCCACTTATGTTACACAAATATGTGAGAGGATGAATAGTTGAATGCTGTCTTAAGAAGAGCTAGGTTCTCTAGTGAAGAAAGAAAGGAGATGGAAACATTAGGGCTTCCCACAGGAAAGAGGGCAAAGGCCATAGTGCAAGATGTCTAGATGAACTGGCACCATCCTCCCTTGCCCATTTGAATCTTTGTCCACTCCTCCCTTTAAGGGGAACATATTCAGGAGCTAGCCAAAGGGCCCTACCAAATTTGAGCATTGGACACAGGAATTAGTCAAACTGGTTGAATATTTATTAACATAGAATTAGTTTTGACAGAACATGGATGAGGTTGGCTGCTAACAGGCATTATTCAAGATTCAAGCCTCAAGTTCAAAGCAGGGGGTATTGCTCTGTCCTGGTCAGGACCACTTCTGGCAGAAGTTTCTAGGCCAGTGCATCTCAGTCTTACTTTCCACCTATCTCACCTGGGGGTCTTGTTAAAATACAGATTCCTATTCAGTAGCTTTGAATGAGGCCTGAGATGGAGTACTTCAACAAGCTTCCAGGTGATGTTGCTGTTGCTGCGCCAAAGATCAGATTTTGTGGAACAGAGGTCTAGTCTCTTGGTAAGTTCCTCAGAGAGAAAGATTTTTGACAGTGAGTGACCTCAATCTGAGAGCTTTTATAAGAGCTACAAGCTCATTTATTATCTTGCTAGATCTGTTTAGAACTCTCTAATGGTTGAAAGGATTTGCTTAGCTTCAGTCTCTAGGGAGGGGATAAATCATTCTCATTCTTTCAAGAAATTGTGTATTAAAAAATAAGATATTAGACTTCCCTGCAGCTCTTTCTGAGAGTCCTGCCCACTAAAGACCAAAGAGCTCTTCAGGGAGTGTCTTCCAGGCATGTTTTCAATGAAAAATTGAAAACACCACATTTGTGTCCTCCTAAGTACTTCCTACATAGTATTACAAGACAGTATAATAGAGAGGGGACAGATTGCCTGGGCTCCCTTTGGAATCCTGTCACTGTTTCTACAAGTCAGAAGTGTCAGATCAGCCCTAGTAGTCAAATCAACCACTGGGCTGGGACCAGAATACCCAGCTGAGACATAAAGGGTTTGACAAGAATCTCTAAGGACTCATTATGCTCTGAAGAGACATGATTCTAAGGTTCCTGTTTCTCCCATCAAAGTATGAGGAATTTTTGTTTCAGTTGTTTTAATCAGAGGTTAATGCACACTACTCAGAACAAAAGGGGGGTATCAATACAACCTGCTTATCCTTTAGTGAAGGAGATGGCACCCCTTCTTGCGACACCTGATTATCATAAATTTAAATCAGGCATGCAGTTACCAAGGGAAAAAACAACCTCCTGCAAAGTCAGCTTTAAAAAATTCTTCACAAACAGTCAAATGAATTCATCCATTTTCTATGGTGCAGACAAAATTAACTTTTTCTTTTTACCTTGAACACTAGTGTATAATCATTTTGAACAACAACAAAAAAGATATCTCTCTAAATATACCCAATGGCTTCTTCACCTCCTTGAAGTTGTCACTGTCCCCTTTTTTTCCAGTAACAACCATCATCTTCTAGCAGAATACATAATGTAGGTATTTCTTATGTTTATGGTTTATTGCCTATCACTGTGCTAGAGTAGTCCTCCACCCCAGAGGCCAGGATCTTTTTTTCTCATTGTTTACTGAAAAACTTAGAGTAGTGTTTGGTATATAGAAAGCATTAAAAAAAAAACCCTAAAAACTGAAACACCTAATATCTTCTAAATCCAAACCCCAAAAGTAAAATGGTATGAAGAGGAGAGACACATTAGTGCATATAGATTAAATATATATAATATGCATTGTACCTGCTGGATGATTAAAAGGCTTCAGAGTTTTAGAATAAGTTTTAGTATAAATAGTCATATTAACTAATGTCAACTGTTTCATTGAAAAGATATAATTCAAACAAAAAGAAATGGCAATATTTGTAGTAAAGCAGCTTATTATAACTAATTTAATGACAGAGGAGCAGAAGCAGATGAGGGCAAACCATTAGTTTTTTCCATATTAACTATAGACATCTGCATTATTCTGTTTGTCAGTATTTCTCCATCTCTGAAGACAACAGAATTTTGATAGCCTTCCCAACACTGACAAAGCAAAGCCTAGTATCATCAAGGGCTCTCACAGATCCACAAAGAGGCAATGGTGGAGGAAAAAGTGGACATTAGCTCTAAGCAGAGGAAGAAGCTCATGTCACCTGCACCACAAGTAAGTGAGCACGACCATCATTGTCTCTGTTGGCTTTTCCAGTCCATGAAACTTAAGTACACAGCCTTCGTGTCCCAGGCTTGTTTCAATTCCCCACTATGAAGCCCTTCATTCAATCATCTTCTGTGTACTAGTGCCTATGAAAGTCCTCATAGCGATCCAAAGGGATACGTGCACCCCAATGTTTATAGCAGCAATGTCCACAATAGCCAAACTATGGAAAGAGCCAAGATGTCCATCGACAGATGAATGGATAAAGAAGA